>NC_092161.1:7092865-7110056 GCF_045791955.1 Oncorhynchus clarkii lewisi
TCTCTCTTTTACAGACATGGGTATGGGGCCCCACCAGTTCTCCCAGCAACAGGCTCCACCCAATCAGACGGCTCCGTGGCCAGACAGCGTGATGCCTGTTGAGCAGACCCCCTTCAACCAGAACAGGTACACGCTGCTTTATATCGGGAGCAAAACACATACGAATCCGTTTCAGGAAGTAGTTTTGAGTTCCATGTCACTGTATTCCTTCAGTAGTTTTACAGGAAGTAGTTTTGAGTTCCATGTTACTGTATTCCTTCAGGAGTTTTACAGGAAGTAGTTTTGAGTTCAATGTTACTGTATTCCTTCAGGAGTTTTACAGGAAGTAATTTTGAGTTCCATGTTACTGTTTTCCTTCAGGAGATTTACAGGAAGTAGTTTTGAGTTCCATGTTACTGTTTTCCTTCAGGAGTTTTACAGGAAGTAGTTTTGAGTTCCATGTTACTGTATTCCTTCAGGAGTTTTACAGGAAGTAGTTTTGAGTTCAATGTTACTGTATTCCTTCAGGAGTTTTACAGGAAGTAGTTTTGAGTTCCATGTTACTGTTTTCCTTCAGGAGTTTTACAGGAAGTAGTTTTGAGTTCCATGTTACTGTATTCCTTCAGGAGTTTTACAGGAAGTAATTTTGAGTTCCATGTTACTGTTTTCCTTCAGGAGTTTTACAGGAAGTAGTTTTGAGTTCCATGTCACTGTATTCCTTCAGGAGTTTTACAGGAAGTAGTTTTTAGTTCCATGTTACTGTTTCCTTCAGGAGTTTTACAGGAAGTAGTTTTGAGTTCCATGTTACTGTATTCCTTCAGGAGTTTTTCCTGGCCACTCTGCTTCTCTTTGGGGTATAGGCATAGTTACTGTATAGAACTTTGACAACTCTCTCCTCCCTCCTATCCCTTCCTCCCTCTCTCTCTCTCTCTCCCCTCCTCCCTCCCTCTCCCCTCCTATCCCCTCCTCCCTCTCCCCTCCTCCTCCCTCTCCCCTCCTCCTCCCTCTCCCCTCTTCCCCTCCTCTCTCCTCCCCTCCTCTCCCCTCCTCTCCCCTCCTCTCCCCTCCTCTCCCCTCCTCTCCCCTCCTCTCCCCTCCTCCCCTCCTCTCCTACCTCCCTCTCCCCTCCTCCTTCACTCTCCCCTCCTCTCCCCTCCTCCCTCCCTCTTCCCTCCTCTTTCACTCTCCCCTCCTCTCCCCTCCTCCCTCCCTCTTCCCTCCTCCTTCCCTCTCCCCTCCTCTCTTCTCCCCTCCTCCCCTCCTCTCCCCTCCTCCCTCCCTCTCCCCTCCTCCTTCACTCTCCCCTCCTCCTCCCTCTCCTATCCCCTCCTCCCTCCCTCCCTCTCCCCTCCTCCTCCCTCTCCCCTCCTCCCTCCCTCCCTCTCCCCTCCTATCCCCTCCTCCTCTCTCTCCCCTCTTCCTCTCCTCCCCTCCTCTCCCCTCCCCTCCTCTCCCCTCCTCTCCCCTCCTCCCTCCTCTCCCCTCCTCCTTCACTCTCCCCTCCTCTCCCCTCCTCCCTCCCTCTTCCCTCCTCCTTCACTCTCCCCTCCTCTCCCCTCCTCCCTCCCTCTTCCCTCCTCCTTCCCTCTCCCCTCCTCTCCTCTCCCTTCCTCCCTCCCTCTCCCCTCCTCCCTCCCTCTCCCCTCCTCCTTCACTCTCCCCTCCTCCTCCCTCTCCCCTCCTATCCCCTCCTCCCTCCCTCTCCCCTCCTCCTCCCTCCCTCCCTCTCCCCTCCTATCCCCTCCTCCCTCCCTCCCTGTCCCCTCCTCCTTCACTCCCCCCTCCTCCCTCCCTCCCTCTCCTCTCCTATCCCCTCCTCCCTCCCTCTCCTCCCCTCCTCCCTCCCTCTCCCCTCCTCCCTCCCTCCCTCTCCCCTCCTCCTTCCCTCTCTCTCCCCTCCTCCCTCCTCCCTCTCCCCTCCGCCCTCCCTCAACCCCTCCTCCCTCCCTCTCCCCTCTCTCCTCCCTCCCTCTCCCCTTCTCCCTCCCTCTCCCCTCCTCTCTCCCTCTCCCCTCTCCCCAGATCTCTGTATGCCTCCCAGCAACAGCAGCAGCAGGAGGTGTTGTGTGGGGTTCCGGGGCCCAGTGGTCAGAGTCAGGGGCCTGGTGATGGAGGTGGTAGTGATGAGGGGGCTCTCCTATCCCAGCTCTACACCGTGTTAAAGGACTTTGATGGCCTGGAGGAGATAGACAGAGCCCTGGGGATACCGACTCTGATGGGACAGGTCAGTCTGTCCCTGATCCCAGTCTTCTATCTCTGTTTCTTCCCTCTAGCTGGCCTTTTCTCATTTGGGGAATAGTCTCTCCTCCGTCCTTTCGTTGAGGATAGTGATGTGTATCCTACCTGAGTCCTTCGCGGAAAAGTTTTGAAATCTGACACACCCCGTTTTGAATCAGCTTTTGTTTTGTCAAAGGAGAACAATATGCACCTGTTTTTTAAAAACAATATGTTTCTTATCATTAATCTAGAAAATGACTTGCACAACTAACTTAATGTTATCCCTTCACACATTCATAAATGTCATTGGCCTGAGTGGAGAAGGAGTCTCATTTCATACAAGCACATTTTCATCCACGTTCCCTCCTCCTTGATTACCTTTGAGGAGAGAGGACGGAGGAGTTGAGCAAACCACTTAAGAAAAGGCCTCTGTCCTTTCTTCCTTTGTCTTAATAGTTTATTATCTCTGACAGGGTTATCACTCTCCACCATCTCTAATCTCTGTGTACCTGGTCTGGTGGGACATGTCAGAATCACTCTCCTCTCACTAGTTCCCATCTGTCTGTCATCCTTCTATCTTGTCAAATTTTCCATCTTTTCTCCTGACTCTACCGTCTCTGTCCTGACTCTACCGTCTCTGTCCTGACTCTACCGTCTCTGTCCTGACTCTACCGTCTCTGTCCTGACTCTACCGTCTCTGTCCTGACTCTACCGTCTCTGTCCTGACTCTACCGTCTCTGTCCTGACTCTACCGTCTCTGTCCTTACCGTCTCTGTCCTGACTCTACCGTCTCTGTCCTTACTCTACCGTCTCTGTCCTGACTCTACCGTCTCTGTCCTGACTCTACCGTCTCTGTCCTGACTCTACCGTCTCTGTCCTGACTCTACCGTCTCTGTCCTTACTCTACCGTCTCTGTCCTGACTCTACCTGACTCTACCGTCTCTGTCCTGACTCTACCTGACTCTACCGTCTCTGTCCTGACTCTACCGTCTCTGTCCTGACTCTACCGTCTCTGTCCTTACTCTACCGTCTCTGTCCTGACTCTACCGTCTCTGTCCTGACTCTACCGTCTCTGTCCTGACTCTACCGTCTCTGTCCTTACTCTACCGTCTCTGTTCTGACTCTACCGTCTCTGTCCTGACTCTACCTGACTCTACCGTCTCTGTCCTTACCGTCTCTGTCCTGACTCTACCGTCTCTGTCCTTACTCTACCGTCTCTGTCCTGACTCTACCTGACTCTACCGTCTCTGTCCTGACTCTACCGTCTCTGTCCTGACTCTACCGTCTCTGTCCTGACTCTACCGTCTCTGTCCTGACTCCACCGTCTCTGTCCTGACTCCACCGTCTCTGTCCTGACTCTACCGTCTCTGTCCTGACTCTACCGTCTCTGTCCTGACTCTACCGTCTCTGTCCTGACTCTACCGTCTCTGTCCTTACTCTACCGTCTCTGTCCTGACTCTACCTGACTCTACCGTCTCTGTCCTGACTCTACCTGACTCTACTGTCTCTGTCCTGACTCTACCTGACTCTACCGTCTCTGTCCTGACTCTACCTGACTCTACCGTCTCTGTCCTACTCTACCGTCTCTGTCCTGACTCTACCGTCTCTGTCCTTACCGTCTCTGTCCTGACTCTACCGTCTCTTTCCTTACTCTACCGTCTCTGTCCTTACCGTCTCTATCCTGACTCTACCGTCTCTGTCCTGACTCTACCGTCTCTGTCCTGACTCTACCGTCTCTGTCCTTACCGTCTCTGTCCTGACTCTACCGTCTCTGTCCTGACTCTACCGTCTCTGTCCTGACTCTACCGTCTCTGTCCTTACCGTCTCTGTCCTGACTCTACCTGACTCTACCGTCTCTGTCCTGACTCTACCGTCTCTGTCCTGACTCTACCGTCTCTGTCCTTACCGTCTCTGTCCTGACTCTACCGTCTCTGTCCTGACTCTACCGTCTCTGTCCTGACTCTACCGTCTCTGTCCTGACTCTACCGTCTCTGTCCTTACCGTCTCTGTCCTGACTCTACCGTCTCTGTCCTTACTCTACCGTCTCTGTCCTGACTCTACCGTCTCTGTCCTGACTCTACCGTCTCTGTCCTGACTCTACCGTCTCTGTCCTTACTCTACCGTCTCTGTCCTGACTCTACCTGACTCTACCGTCTCTGTCCTGACTCTACCTGACTCTACCGTCTCTGTCCTGACTCTACCGTCTCTGTCCTGACTCTACCGTCTCTGTCCTTACTCTACCGTCTCTGTCCTGACTCTACCGTCTCTGTCCTGACTCTACCGTCTCTGTCCTGACTCTACCGTCTCTGTCCTGACTCTACCGTCTCTGTCCTTACTCTACCGTCTCTGTTCTGACTCTACCGTCTCTGTCCTGACTCTACCTGACTCTACCGTCTCTGTCCTTACCGTCTCTGTCCTGACTCTACCGTCTCTGTCCTTACTCTACCGTCTCTGTCCTGACTCTACCTGACTCTACCGTCTCTGTCCTGACTCTACCGTCTCTGTCCTGACTCTACCGTCTCTGTCCTGACTCTACCGTCTCTGTCCTGACTCCACCGTCTCTGTCCTGACTCCACCGTCTCTGTCCTGACTCTACCGTCTCTGTCCTGACTCTACCGTCTCTGTCCTGACTCTACCGTCTCTGTCCTGACTCTACCGTCTCTGTCCTTACTCTACCGTCTCTGTCCTGACTCTACCTGACTCTACCGTCTCTGTCCTGACTCTACCTGACTCTACCGTCTCTGTCCTGACTCTACCTGACTCTACCGTCTCTGTCCTGACTCTACCTGACTCTACCGTCTCTGTCCTACTCTACCGTCTCTGTCCTGACTCTACCGTCTCTGTCCTTACCGTCTCTGTCCTGACTCTACCGTCTCTGTCCTTACTCTACCGTCTCTGTCCTTACCGTCTCTATCCTGACTCTACCGTCTCTGTCCTGACTCTACCGTCTCTGTCCTGACTCTACCGTCTCTGTCCTTACCGTCTCTGTCCTGACTCTACCGTCTCTGTCCTGACTCTACCGTCTCTGTCCTGACTCTACCGTCTCTGTCCTTACCGTCTCTGTCCTGACTCTACCTGACTCTACCGTCTCTGTCCTGACTCTACCGTCTCTGTCCTGACTCTACCGTCTCTGTCCTTACTGTCTCTGTCCTTACCGTCTCTGTCCTGACTCTACCGTCTCTGTCCTGACTCTACCGTCTCTGTCCTGACTCTACCGTCTCTGTCCTGACTCTACCGTCTCTGTCCTGACTCTACCGTCTCTGTCCTGACTCTACCGTCTCTGTCCTGACTCTACCGTCTCTGTCCTGACTCTACCGTCTCTGTCCTGACTCTACCGTCTCTGTCCTGACTCTACCGTCTCTGTCCTTACCGTCTCTGTCCTTACTCTACCGTCTCTGTCCTGACTCTACCGTCTCTGTCCTGACTCTACCGTCTCTGTCCTGACTCTACCGTCTCTGTCCTGACTCTACCGTCTCTGTCCTGACTCTACCGTCTCTGTCCTGACTCTACCGTCTCTGTCCTTACCGTCTCTGTCCTGACTCTACCGTCTCTGTCCTGACTCTACAGTCTCTGTCCTGACTCTACCGTCTCTGTCCTTACTCTTCCTTCTTTTTGTCCTCTTTTTCAGCTCTTCCATCTCTTCTTTCTCTGCTCCTTCTCATTGCTCTGTAGCTCCTTCTTGGATGTTCCCTCTTTTACATCTATCAGTTGATCCTTCTCTCCTCCTTCTCACCCCTCTCTTCTCTCCTCTCACCCCTCTCTTCTCTCCTCTCATCCCTCTCTCCTCTCCTTCTCACCCCTCTCTCCTCTCCTTCTCACCCCTCTCTCTCTCCTCTCCTTCTCACCCCTCTCTCTCTCCTCTCCTTCTCACCCCTCTCTCTCTCCTCTCCTTCTCACCCCTCTCTCTCTCCTCTCCTTCTCACCCCTCTCTCTCTCCTCTCCTTCTCACCCCTCTCTCCTTTCCTACTCATCCCTCTCTCCTTTCCCAACAGGGTCAGTCTGTAGATCAGGATCAGTTCTCTTCAGACCCGTCCATGATGTTGGACCAGAAGCCTCCAGTGTACGGCCAGCAGGACCTGCCACCTGGCTCCCATCTAGCCCAGAGAGGATACCACGGCCCTGGGTCCGGCAGACCCATGCAGGACCCCACACCTGGCTCCCTTCTATCCCAGAGAGGATACCACGACCCTGGGTCCGGCAGACCCATGCAGGACCCCACAGGTAGTGGTGGGAATTGGCAGGGACCACACAGTTCAATTGTATCACAATTCTTGAGTTACGATTCAATACGTATTGGGATCATATACAGTGGGGCAACATATTTTTATTTTACACCATACTTTGCAAATAAATTCATAAAAAATCCTACAATGTGATTTTCTGGATTTTTTTTCTCATTTTGTCTGTCATAGTTGAAGTGTACCTATGATGAAAATTACAGGCCTCTCCCATCTTTTTAAGTGGGAGAACTTGCACATTTGGTGGCTGACTAAATACTTTTTTGCCCCACTGTATGTATCACAATTCTATATGTATTGCGATTCGATATTCCAAACACATTGACGATATGCCTGCTGCAAATGGAGAAGAGAGCCATGAAAAAGTAATACTTTTCCTCCTCTACCCACAGGGCAAGGCTTCCACCCCATGGCTGTCCAGATGGGCCCCAGACCAGGATACCCCATCATGAGGCTGAGGCCCCAAGCGGTGGTTCCTAACCAGCCTAATACACTGAGGCTACAGCTGCAGCACCGGCTACAGGTACAACAGGTACAGAGACGGACGGACGGAGAGACGGAGGGAGAGACGGACGGACGGAGGGAGAGACGGACGGACGGAGGGAGAGACGGACGGACGGAGGGAGAGACGGAGGGACAGAGAGACGGACGGACGGACGGACGGACGGAGGGAGAGAGAGACGGACGGAGGGAGAGACGGAGGGAGGGAGGGAGAGACGGAGGGAGGGAGAGACGGAGGGAGGGAGGGAGGGAGGGAGAGACGGAGGGAGGGAGGGAGAGACGGAGGGAGGGAGGGAGAGACGGACGGAGGGAGAGAGAGACGGACGGAGGGAGAGAGAGACGGAGGGAGGGAGAGAGAGACGGAGGGAGGGAGAGACGGACGGAGGGATAGAGAGACGGACGAACGGACGGACAGAGGGAGAGAGAGACGGAGGGAGGGAAGGACGTAGAGACGGACGGAGGGAGAGAGAGACGGAGGGAGGGAGGGAGGGAGAGACGGACGGAGGGAGGGAGGGAGGGAGGGAGGGATGGACGGACGGAGGGAGGGAGGGAGGGAGAGACGGACGGACGGAGGGAGGGAGGGAGGGAGGGAGAGACGGACGGACGGAGGGAGGGAGGGAGGGAGGGAGAGACGGACGGACGGACGGACGGACGGAGGGAGGGAGGGAGAGACGGACGGACGGACGGACGGAGGGAGGGAGGGAGAGACGGACGGACGGACGGAGGGAGGGAGGGAGAGACGGACGGACGGAGGGACGGACGGACGGAGGGAGGGAGGCAGAGAGGGAGGGACGGACGGAGGGAGGGAGGGAGGGACGGACGGACGGACGGAGGGACGGACGGACGGAGGGAGGGACGGAGGGAGAGACGGACGGACGGAGGGAGGGAGAGACGGACGGAGGGAGGTAGAGACGGACGGAGAGACGGACGGACGGACGGAGGGAGGGAGAGACGGACGGACGGAGGGAGGGAGAGACGGACGGACGGAGGGAGGGAGGGAGAGACGGACGGACGGAGGGAGGGAGGGAGAGACGGACGAACGGAGGGAGGGAGGGAGAGACGGACGAACGGAGGGAGGGAGGGAGAGACGGACGGACGGACGGAGGGAGGGAGGGAGAGACGGACGGAGGGACGGACGGAGGGAGGGAGAGACGGACGGAGAGACGGACGGAGGGAGGGAGGGAGAGACGGACGGACGGAGAGACGGACGGAGGGAGGGAGGGAGGGACGGACGGACGGACGGAGGGACGGACGGACGGAGGGAGGGACGGAGGGAGAGACGGACGGACGGAGGGAGGGAGAGACGGACGGAGGGAGGTAGAGACGGAGGGAGAGACGGACGGACGGACGGAGGGAGGGAGAGACGGACGGACGGAGGGAGGGAGAGACGGACGGACGGAGGGAGGGAGGGAGAGACGGACGGACGGAGGGAGGGAGGGAGGGACGGACGGACGGAGGGAGGGAGGGAGAGACGGACGAACGGAGGGAGGGAGGGAGAGACGGACGGACGGACGGAGGGAGGGAGGGAGAGACGGACGGAGGGACGGACGGAGGGAGGGAGAGACGGACGGAGAGACGGACGGAGGGAGGGAGGGAGAGACGGACGGACGGAGAGACGGACGGAGGGAGGGAGGGAGGGACGGACGGACGGACGGACGGAGGGTAGGGAGGGACGGACGGACGGACGGAGGGAGGGAGGGAGGGACGGACGGAGGGACGGACGGACGGACGGAGGGAGGGAGGGAGGGACGGACGGACGGAGGGAGGGAGGGAGGGAGGGAGAGACGGACGGACGGAGGGAGGGAGAGACGGACGGAGGGAGGTAGAGACGGACGGAGAGACGGACGGAGAGACGGACGGACGGACGGAGGGAGGGAGAGACGGACGGAGGGAGGGAGAGACGGACGGACGGACGGAGGGAGGGAGAGACAGACGGAGGGAGGGAGAGACGGACGGACGGAGGGAGGGAGGGAGAGACGGACGAACGGAGGGAGAGACGGACGGAAGGAGGGAGGGAGGGAGGGAGAGACGGACGGACGGAGGGAGGGAGGGACGGACGGAGGGAGGGAGGGAGGGAGAGACGGACGGACGGACGGAGGGAGGGAGAGACGGACGAACGGAGGGAGGGAGGGAGGGAGAGACGGACGGAGGGAGGGAGGGACGGAGGGAGGGAGGGAGGGAGAGACGGAGGGAGGGAGGGAGGGAGAGACGGACGGAGGGAGGGAGGGAGGGAGGGAGGGAGAGACGGACGAACGGAGGGAGGGAGGGAGAGACGGACGGAGGGAGGGAGGGAGGGAGGGAGGGAGAGACGGACGGACGGACGGAGGGAGGGAGAGACGGACGGAGGGACGGACGGAGGGAGGGAGAGACGGACGGAGAGACGGACGGAGGGAGGGAGGGAGAGACGGACGGACGGAGGGACGGACGGACGGACGGAGGGACGGACGGACGGAGAGAGGGACGGACGGAGGGAGGGAGAGACGGACGGACGGAGGGAGGGAGGGAGAGACGGACGGACGGAGGGAGGGAGGGAGGGAGGGAGAGACGGACGGACGGACGGACGGAGAGACGGACGGAGGGAGGGAGGGAGGGAGGGAGAGACGGACGGAGGGAGGTAGGGAGAGACGGACGGAGGGAGGGAGGGAGGGAGAGACGGAGGGAGGGAGGGACGGACGGACGGACGGACAGAGGGAGGGAGGGAGAGACGGACGGAGGGAGGGAGAGACGGACGGAGGGAGGGAGAGAGAGACGGACGGACGGAGGGAGGGAGGGAGGGAGAGACGGACGGACGGAGGGAGGGAGGGAGGGAGGGAGGGAGGGAGAGACGGAGGGAGGGAGGGAGAGACGGACGGAGGGAGGGAGAGACGGACGGACGGACGGACAGAGAGAGGGAGAGACGGACGGACGGAGGGAGAGACGGACGGACGGACAGAGAGAGGGAGAGACAGACGGACGGACGGACGGAGAGAGGGAGAGACGGACGGAGAGAGGGAGAGATGGCGGGACGGACGGAGGCTCGGACGGAGAGATGGGGAGACTGACGGAGAGACGGAGAGATGGGGAGACTGACGGAGAGACGGACAGATGGAGGGACGGGGGGACGGACGGACGGAGAGGCGGAAGGACGGACGGTCGGAGAGGCGGAAAGACGGACGGTCGGAGAGACTGAAGGACGGACGGAGAGACTGAAGGACGGAGAGACTGAAGGACGGACGGACGGAGAGACTGAAGGACGGAGAGACTGAAGGACGGACGGACGGAGAGACTGAAGGACAGACGGTTGGAGAGACTGAAGGACGGACGGAGGGACGGACGGAGAGACGGCGGGAGGGACTGACGGACGGAGTTTAGGAGGGACGGACAAAGAGACATCACAGGCAGATCACTGACTAAACAGACTGTTACAACTGGTCACTACTGGGTTTATATCTGACTGTAAACAGACTGTTACAACTGGTCACTACTGGGTTTATATCTGACTGTAAACAGACTGTTACAACTGGTCACTACTGGGTTTATATCTGACTGTTACAACTGGTCACTACTGGGTTTATATCTGACTAAACAGACTGTTACA
This sequence comes from Oncorhynchus clarkii lewisi, assembly GCF_045791955.1. Classification (NCBI taxonomy): domain Eukaryota; kingdom Metazoa; phylum Chordata; class Actinopteri; order Salmoniformes; family Salmonidae; genus Oncorhynchus; species Oncorhynchus clarkii. The sequence continues at coordinate 7,103,378 of NC_092161.1, forward strand.
ACTGGTCACTACTGGGTTTATATCTGACTAAATAGACTGTTACAACTGGTCACTACTGGGTTTATATCTGACAGTAAACAGACTGTTACAACTGGTCACTACTGGGCTTCATATAACCTCCCAGTGAGGCCAGGTCGATAGCTGTTGCGTGTAAGGAAGTGTAACCGGACAAGGTCTGGCCAGGTCTTCACAATGTGGCTTTCCTGTTTGGGTATTGTGTTTCTTATCACAGCCTTGACTAGTGGGGATGTTACGCTCGATACTAGAGCTCTGGGGTCACGTCAAAGCAGTGTGCCTGATCCCTGTATGGCTTTTTCAGAAGCATGACCTCAATGTGTGCCGATGGTATAAAGCACCTGTTAACCTGTTCTCCTCAGAACCGCCAGCCAATGATGAACCAGATGAGTGGAGTGTCCAATATGAACCCAACTTTACAGTCCAACAACCCCAACCAGGTAACTGAGATTATATATCAATATAAACCTCTACAGTCCAACAACCCCAACCAGGTAACTGAGATTATATATCAATATGATCCTCTACAGTCCAACAACCCCAACAAGGTAACTGAGATTATATATCAATATGATCCTCTACAGTCCAACACCCCAACCAGGTAACTGAGATTATATATCAATATAAACCTCTACAGTCCAACAACCCCAACCAGGTAACTGAGATTATATATCAATATAAACCTCTACAGTCCAACAACCCCAACCAGGTAACTGATATTATATATCAATATGATCCTCTACAGTCCAACACCCCAACCAGGTAACTGATATTATATATCAATATGATCCTCTACAGTCCAACACCCCAACCAGGTAACTGAGATTATATATCAATATGATCCTCTACAGTCCAACAACCCCAACCAGGTAACTGATATTATATATCAATATGATCCTCTACAGTCCAACACCCCAACCAGGTAACTGAGATTATATATCAATATGATCCTCTACAGTCCAACACCCCAACCAGGTAACTGATATTATATATCAATATGATCCTCTACAGTCCAACACCCCAACCAGGTAACTTCCTGATATTATATATCAATATAAACCTCTACAGTCCAACAACCCCAACCAGGTAACTGATATTATATATCAATATAAACCTCTACAGTCCAACAACCCCAACCAGGTAACTTCCTGATATTATATATCAATATGAACCTCTACAGTCCAACAACCCCAACCAGGTAACTGATATTATATATCAATATGATCCTCTACAGTCCAACAACCCCAACCAGGTAACTGATATTATATATCAATATGATCCTCTACAGTCCAACACCCCAACCAGGTAACTTCCTGATATTATATATCAATATAAACCTCTACAGTCCAACAACCCCAACCAGGTAACTGATATTATATATCAATATAAACCTCTACAGTCCAACAACCCCAACCAGGTAACTTCCTGATATTATATATCAATATGAACCTCTACAGTCCAACAACCCCAACCAGGTAACTGAGATTATATATCAATATGATCCTCTACAGTCCAACAACCCCAACCAGGTAACTGAGATTATATATCAATATGATCCTCTACAGTCCAACACCCCAACCAGGTAACTGATATTATATATCAATATAAACCTCTACAGTCCAACAACCCCAACCAGGTAACTTCCTGATATTATATATCAATATAAACCTCTACAGTCCAACAACCCCAACCAGGTAACTGAGATTATATATCAATATGATCCTCTACAGTCCAACAACCCCAACCAGGTAACTGAGATTATATATCAATATGATCCTTTACAGTCCAACAACCCCAACCAGGTAACTGATATTATATATCAATATAAACCTCTACAGTCCAACAACCCCAACCAGGTAACTGAGATTATATATCAATATAAACCTCTACAGTCCAACAACCCCAACCAGGTAACTGAGATTATATATCAATATAAACCTCTACAGTCCAACAACCCCAACCAGGTAACTGATATTATATATCAATATGAACCTCTACAGTCCAACAACCCCAACCAGGTAACTGATATTATATATCAATATGATCCTCTACAGTCCAACACCCCAACCAGGTAACTGAGATTATATATCAATATGAACCTCTACAGTCCAACACCCCAACCAGGTAACTGAGATTATATATCAATATGATCCTCTACAGTCCAACACCCCAACCAGGTAACTGATATTATATATCAATATAAACCTCTACAGTCCAACACCCCAACCAGGTAACTGATATTATATATCAATATAAACCTCTACAGTCCAACACCCCAACCAGGTAACTTCCTGATATTATATATCAATATAAACCTCTACAGTCCAACAACCCCAACCAGGTAACTTCCTGATATTATATATCAATATAAACCTCTACAGTCCAACACCCCAACCAGGTAACTTCCTGATATTATATATCAATATGAACCTCTACAGTCCAACAACCCCAACCAGGTAACTGATATTATATATCAATATGAACCTCTACAGTCCAACAACCCCAACCAGGTAACTGATATTATATATCAATATGATCCTCTACAGTCCAACACCCCAACCAGGTAACTGAGATTATATATCAATATGAACCTCTACAGTCCAACACCCCAACCAGGTAACTGAGATTATATATCAATATGATCCTCTACAGTCCAACACCCCAACCAGGTAACTGAGATTATATATCAATATAAACCTCTACAGTCCAACAACCCCAACCAGGTAACTGATATTATATATCAATATGAACCTCTACAGTCCAACACCCCAACCAGGTAACTTCCTGAGATTATATATCAATATAAACCTCTACAGTCCAACAACCCCAACCAGGTAACTGAGATTATATATCAATATAAACCTCTACAGTCCAACAACCCCAACCAGGTAACTGATATTATATATCAATATGAACCTCTACAGTCCAACACCCCAACCAGGTAACTTCCTGAGATTATATATCAATATAAACCTCTACAGTCCAACAACCCCAACCAGGTAACTGATATTATATATCAATATAAACCTCTACAGTCCAACAACCCCAACCAGGTAACTTCCTGACACGCACAGTAACCAGATAATAATTAAAATACCAGTATTTTAATTCACCAGAAACCAATGATCATTTTGTAGAAGTTGTTCACTCTAACTCCGTCTCCTTTTCTTTCTCTTCCCAGGGGACCATCAATGCACAGATGTTGGCACAACGGCAGAGAGAACTCCTCAACAACCACCTGCGGCAACGACAGCTGGAGCATCAGAGACAGCAGCAGCAGCAGCAGAGGAACATGGCAATGAGAACCCAGGGACTCAACCTACCTCCCAATATGGCCGCCGCCGCGGCGGCGGCAGCTGCAAGTGGCCTATCAGGAGGCCTGAGTAACCCTCGGATCCCACAGACCACCAATCCCCAGCAGTTCCCCTACCCACCCAGCTACGGTACCAGTACAGGCCCAGGCCAGGCCACACCTCCTCCTCCTCCTCCTCACCCCTCTACCAGCCCTTTCTCCCCCATCTCGCCCAGCCTGCCCTCCTCTCTCCCCCCCCACCAAGCCCTGCATGGCTCTCCTTCCTCCCAGATGATGATGATGATGGGGGGATCAGGACAGTCTGGGGACGTAGTCAGCCCTCATGTACAGCAGCTCAGTGCCTTTCAGTTCCCAAACTCAGGTACTACGGTCTTACAACCCACCAGCCACTCCCCCCTACCCCAGGGGTGTGTCTGTCCAGCCACTCCCCCCTCTACCCCAGGGGTGTGTCTGTCCAGCCACTCCCCCCTACCCCAGGGGTGTGTCTGTCCAGCCACTCCCCCTACCCCAGGGGTGTGCCTGTCCAGCCACTCCCCCTACCCCAGGGGTGTGTCTGTCTAGCCACTCCCCCTACCCCAGGGGTGTGTCTGTCCAGCCACTCCCCCCTACCCCAGGGGTGTGTCTGTCCAGCCACTCCCCCCTACCCCAGGGGTGTGTCTGTCCAGCCATACCCCCCTGCCCTACCCCAGGGGTGTGCCTGTCCAGCCATACCCCACCACCCTACCCAGGGGTGTGCCTGTCCAGCCATACCCCTCCTCCTACCCCAGGGGTGTGCCTGTCCAGTCATACCCCACCACCCTACCCCAGGGGTGTGCCTGTCCAGCCATACCCCTCCTCCTACCCCAGGGGTGTGCCTGTCCAGCCATACCCCACCACCCTACCCAGGGGTGTGCCTGTCCAGCCATACCCCTCCTCCTACCCCAGGGGTGTGCCTGTCCAGCCATACCCCTCCTCCTACCCCAGGGGTGTGCCTGTCCAGCCATACCCCACCACCCTACCCCAGGGGTGTGCCTGTCCAGCCATACCCCACCACCCTACCCCAGGGGTGTGTCTGTCCAGCCATACAGCATTACATGCTTAATATAAGTGCTATGCTGCTCACCCTCAAATGACCACTACATTGATAACGATTAGATAAATCTATTTATCTTACCTTTATTTAACCAGGTAGGCTAGTTGAGAACACCTTTATTTAACCAGGTAGGCTAGTTGAGAACACCTTTATTTAACCAGGTAGGCCAGTTGAGAACACCTTTATGTAACCAGGTAGGCTAGTTGAGAACACCTTTATTTAACCAGGTAGGCTAGTTGAGAACACCTTTATTTAACCAGGTAGGCCAGTTGAGAACACCTTTATTTAACCAGGTAGGCTAGTTGAGAACACCTTTATTTAACCAGGTAGGCTAGTTGAGAACACCTTTATTTAACCAGGTAGGCTAGTTGAGAACACCGTTATTTAACCAGGTAGGCTAGTTGAGAACACCTTTATTTAACCAGGTAGGCCAGTTGAGAACACCTTTATTTAACCAGGTAGGCTAGTTGAGAACACCTTTATTTAACCAGGTAGACTAGTTGAGAACACCTTTATTTAACCAGGTAGGCTAGTTGAGAACACCTTTATTTAACCAGGTAGGCTAGTTGAGAACACCTTTATTTAACCAGGTAGGCTAGTTGAGAACACCTTTATTTAACCAGGTAGGCTAGTTGAGAACACCGTTATTTAACCAGGTAGGCTAGTTGAGAACACCTTTATTTAACCAGGTAGGCTAGTTGAGAACACCTTTATTTAACCAGGTAGGCTAGTTGAGAACACCTTTATTTAACTAGGTAGGCTAGTTGAGAACACCTTTATTTAACCAGGTAGTCTAGTTGAGAACACCTTTATTTAACCAGGTAGGCCAGTTGAGAACACCTTTATTTAACCAGGTAGGCCAGTTGAGAACACCGTTATTTAACCAGGTAGGCTAGTTGAGAACACCTTTATTTAACCAGGTAGGCTAGTTGAGAACACCATTATTTAACCAGGTAGGCTAGTTGAGAACACCTTTATTTAACCAGGTAGGCTAGTTGAGAACACCTTTATGTAACCAGGTAGGCTAGTTGAGAACACCTTTATTTAACCAGGTAGGCCAGTTGAGAACACCTTTATTTAACCAGGTAGGCTAGTTGAGAACACCTTTATTTAACCAGGTAGGCTAGTTGAGAACACCTTTATTTAACCAGGTAGGCCAGTTGAGAACACCTTTATTTAACCAGGTAGTCTAGTTGAGAACACCTTTATTTAACCAGGTAGGCCAGTTGAGAACACCTTTATTTAACCAGGTAGGCTAGTTGAGAACACCGTTATTTAACCAGGTAGGCTAGTTGAGAACACCTTTATTTAACCAGGTAGGCTAGTTGAGAACACCATTATTTAACCAGGTAGGCTAGTTGAGAACACCTTTATTTAACCAGGTAGGCTAGTTGAGAACACCTTTATGTAACCAGGTAGGCTAGTTGAGAACACCTTTATTTAACCAGGTAGGCCAGTTGAGAACACCTTTATTTAACCAGGTAGGCTAGTTGAGAACACCTTTATTTAACCAGGTAGGCTAGTTGAGAACACCTTTATTTAACCAGGTAGGCCAGTTGAGAACACCTTTATTTAACCAGGTAGGCTAGTTGAGAACACCGTTATTTAACCAGGTAGGCTAGTTGAGAACACCTTTATTTAACCAGGTAGGCTAGTTGAGAACACCTTTATTTAACCAGGTAGGCTAGTTGAGAACACCTTTATTTAACCAGGTAGGCTAGTTGAGAACACCTTTATTTAACCAGGTAGGCTAGTTGAGAACACCTTTATGTAACCAGGTAGGCTAGTTGAGAACACCTTTATTTAACCAGGTAGGCCAGTTGAGAACACCTTTATTTAACCAGGTAGGCTAGTTGAGAACACCTTTATTTAACCAGGTAGGCTAGTTGAGAACACCTTTATTTAACCAGGTAGGCCAGTTGAGAACACCTTTATTTAACCAGGTAGGCTAGTTGAGAACACCGTTATTTAACCAGGTAGGCTAGTTGAGAACACCTTTATTTAACCAGGTAGGCTAGTTGAGAACACCTTTATTTAACCAGGTAGGCTAGTTGAGAACACCTTTATTTAACCAGGTAGGCTAGTTGAGAACACCTTTATTTAACCAGGTAGGCTAGTTGAGAACACCTTTATTTAACCAGGTAGGCTAGTTGAGAACACCTTTATTTAACCAGGTAGGCTAGTTGAGAACACCTTTATTTAACCAGGTAGGCTAGTTGAGAACACCTTTATTTAACCAGGTAGGCTAGTTGAGAACACCGTTATTTAACCAGGTAGGC
>NC_092161.1:7110156-7180156 GCF_045791955.1 Oncorhynchus clarkii lewisi
AGTTGAGAACAAGTTCTCATTTACAATTGCGACCTGGCCAAGATAAAGGAAAGCAGTGAGACATATACAACGACACAGAGTTACACATGGAGTTACCTCCTGATTAATAGCCAATCCTGATTGGTCCTCCTGATTTAATAGCCAATCCTGATTGGTCCTCCTGATTTAATAGCCAATCCTGATTGGTCCTCCTGATTTAATAGCCAATCCTTATTGGTCATCCTGATTTAATAGCCAATCCTGATTGGTTATCCTGATTTAGGCCATAAAACATATGTTCCACTAGAGGGCAGTAGATGGACAGGTAATGGTACCATACAAAGTACATTTAGCAGACAGACACCCTTATCAATTATATATATATATATATATTTTTTTTAAAATAATTTTATTTAACCAGGTAGGCCTGTTGAGAACAAGTTCTCATGTACAACTGTGCGACCTGGCCAAGAATAAAGCAAAGCAGTGAGACACAAACAACAACACAAGAGTTACACATGAAATAAACAAAACATACAGTCAATAATACATTAGAACAAAAAATCTATATACAGTGTGTACCAATGTAGTAAGATAACAGCCAGAGCTGTTCAACTAAGGTACGTAAAAGACAAGTAAAAAACGCTCCTTTTATAAATCAGCTCAGTCAGTGTTAGTAAGAGAAGAGTTATGTGATAAACACAACATACATACATTGTAAATACGTGTATTTTCATTTTTACAGTATGTTACCGTGCTGGTTGTATATTTTATTGGGACTTTGTAATGCTGCGTGATGTGACTGACTTTCCCATTTAATGCATATCAATCAGATCCATATTTAATCAGACATAAATCTGATTTTAATCCCCCTTAGTGTCCCAGTGTAGTACGTAACCCCAGGTTAATCTGGAAAGTAGTCCTGTGTGACAGTGTGTGGTGGTGGATGGTGTGGTTGATCCCTCTCCCTCTCTCTCACCTCTCTCTCTCTCTCCCCCATCCTTGCATTCCTCCACTCCCTCTATCCTCGGCTGCTCACACTAAATATGTGTGTGTGTGTGTGTGTGTGTCCCAAAATGGCACCCTATTCCCTACAGAGCCCTCTGGTCAAAGGGGAGTGCACTATGTAAGGATTAGGGTAGCATTTTGGACAAGACCACTAACATGCATGTAGTCCTCCCTACCGTTGGAATGCCTGTACACTCCCTGAACACTAACAGATGACCTCTGAACCTTTAGTGTGTGTGTGTGCGTGCGTGCGTGCGTGGACTCTTAGTAAGTCAACTATTGAGAGGACATGTTTGTATTCTGGCAGAGAGGTAACTGAAAATGACTGAATCCTTTGTGTTTTCAGTCAGTGGTTTGTTTTCCTGTTCTGAGAGAGTATATACTGTGTGTTTGTGGCTGTTTCCATCAGGTGTACCTGTGTCGCTGACTGTCCTTTAACCTTTAGAGTACTGGGAGGGAATGAACTCATTTCTGTTCAGTTTAAATCGGTCAGGGACCGACACACACATTAATATAATCAGTCTGGAAAGATGTTTTCAGTTACAACATATGTAGCACTTTGCAATTGTCTTTCACTGAAAAAGAGAGTCCTACATTTAAATGTATGTTTTAATTATTATTATTATTATAAAATGTATGGCTACATCAGTGTTAGAGCGATGTTTTTAGATGGTGTAGGCCAAGGTGAAGTCGCCCCTAGACGCTGACCTTGGGTCAGTTTAGTATTTTTCCCAATGGGTACAAGTTTCGTGCCCCCCCCCCCCCCCCCCCACAGATCTACACAGCGGATTTTAAAATAATCAACTCATCATTAAGCTTCGATTATTTGAATCAGTTGTGTAGTGTTAGGGGGGGCGGAATAGTGTGCACGCCTTGCGGTCCCCGAGACTGAGTTTGGGAAACACTGTGTAAAGGTTAGGATTGGGGAACAGAAAGCTGATCCTAGATCTGTACCTAGGGAAACATCACCCAGGAGCATTCTAGACCAGACCTGTTTGACCTTTAACCCCCCCCCCCCCCCCCCCTCAGTACTGACCCCTGACCTCTAACCCTACCAGGTATGTCCCAGCAGCCTGACGGAGGGTTTGGGGGTCAGGCCACGCCCCAGAGTCCCCTGTTGTCCCCCAGGATGGCCCACGCCCAATCCCCCATGATGCAGCAGCAGGGCAACGCCAATTTCCAGGCGTCGCCTGACCTAAACGGTTGGCCGCCCCAGGGGAACATGGGAGGAAACAGGTGAGTGAGAAAGAGGGGGGGACACAGGGTTGGGCTGTGAAAACCTGTACAGTAAAACTGTCCCAATAATCAGAGGTCAAAGAGAGAGCTCATAGAGAGCTCATAGAGGGCTCATAGAGGGCTCATAGAGGGCTCATAGAGAGCTCATTCTTTATTACAATGTTCCTTATCAGATATTCAGTTGTCTGTTAACAATCTGTCTACAAATGTTAGCTCTCTCTCTCTTGGTCGTTGTCTCCTCTCTCTCTCTCTCTCTCTCTCTCTCTATCTCTCATTTTCTCTCTCTCGTTATCTCTCTCTCTCTACCTCTCATTTTCTCTCTCGTTATCTATCTCTCTCTCTCTCTCTCTCTCTCATTTTCTCTCATTTTCTCTCTCATTTTCTCTCATTTCCTCTCTCTTGGTCTCTCTCTCTCGTTATCTCTCTCTCTCTCTCTCTCTCGGTCTTTATCTCTCTCTCGTTATCTCTCTCTCTCTTGGTCTTTCTCTCTCTTGTTATCTCTCTCTCTCGTTATCTCTCTCTCTCTCCTTCCTCCAGTATGTTCAGTACTCAGCAGTCTCCGCCCCAGTTCACCCAGCAGCAGCAGACCAACGGGGGCGCGGCCATGTACAACGGCAACGGAATGAACCTCAACGTCTCCATGGCTACCAACGCCAGCGGCATGGCCCCTGTGGGTCAGATGGCCGGACAGATGATCACCTCGCCTGGAATGACCTCAATGGGACAGGAACAGGTAAGATACACAGACAAAGTCATTCATAGACAGTTATAAGCGTACATAGGGACAGGTGAGCCTCACCTCACCTGGGATGACCTCAATGGGACAGGAACAGGTAAGGTACACAGACAAAGTCATTCATAGACAGTTATAAGCGTACATAGGGACAGGTGAGCCTCACCTCGCCTGGAAGGACCTCAATGGGACAGGAACAGGTAAGGTACACAGACAAAGTCATTCATAGACAGTTATAAGCGTACATAGGGACAGGTGAGCCTCACCTCACCTGGGATGACCTCAATGGGACAGGAACAGGTAAGGTACATAAAACAGACAGATAGATAGTAGTATTAAACACAAGATACTGCGGTATATAAAATAGACGCTGTACGTTACACACTAGACATAATACATACATGATCTATATGAGAAACATAGGCATACTTACTCTTACATAGTGTTTGTATGAAGTCTGAACCTGGGACGAGGAACGGGTCAATTACATAGACGTACACTTACCAGACAGTTTATTAGGTACACCACCCTCTGTTCGCGAAAATGGATCGCTCCTACAGACAGTGAGTCACGTGACTTTGTTATATAAAGCAGATGTGCACACTCATCGTCCAGTTTATTAGGTACACCACCCTCTGTTCGCGAAAATGGATCGCTCCTACAGACAGTGGGTCACGTGACTTTGTTATATAAAGCAGGCAGACAGGCATCGAGACATTCAGTTACTGTTCCATTGAACGTTAGTATGGAGTAAACAAGTGACCTAAGAGACTTGCGGTACGATCGTCGGTGCCTCCTGGGCTTTTCACACACGACAGTGTCTTAAGGTCGAAGGAGAATGGCAAGAATCGTGAGAGCAAACAGAGGGGTCACAGACAGATAAATAACAGTGGTGTGCAGAACGACGTCTCGGGGAACGCACAACTCGTCGGTCCTGGTCACGGATTGGCTATTGCAGCAGACGACCACCCCGGGGTTCCACTCCTATCAGCTAAAAACAAGAAGAAGCGGCTCCAGTCGGAACGCGATCACCAACACTGGACAATTGAGGAAAAAGAAAAACATCACCTGGAACATGACAGCGAGTTCAGTTTACCTGAGTGTCCTGGTCAGTCCCCAGACTTCAACCCAATAGAGCATAATGAGATGATAGGGAACGGGCTGTTAGCAGCATGATGTATCCGCCGTCCAATCAGCAGAAACTGTGGGATGCCTTTCCGTCAGCATGGACCAACATCCCTGTGGAACATTTTTCCGACAAACTTGTTGAATGTCCCGAATAATTCAGGCCGTTCTGGAGGCGAAACAGGGGTCTGACCGAATACTAGATGTTCAAAGTTGGTCATCAAGACAAAGGGTGGCTACTTTGAAGAATCTAAAATAGAAAATATACTTTGATTTTGTTTATCACTGTTTTGGTTAACACATGATTCCATATGTGTTATTTCATAGTTCTGATATCTTCACTATTATTCTACAATGTAGAAGATAGTACAAAGAAGAAAAAGAAAGAATGAGAAACTGTGTCCAAACTTTTGACTGGGACTGAACATATGGTTTGTATCTCCTATAGGACTCTACAGTAGTGACATCTGTATATATATTCTCATATAGACCTGCACCCTCATTAGACACATTATACTGTCATCTCCATGACCCCCGAGCAGACCACTGTGTTAGGGGTCAGGTCATCTCCGTGACCCCCGAGCAGACCACTGTGTTAGGGGTCTAATGAGGGGTCAGGTCATCTCCATGACCCCTGAGCAGACCCTGTGTTAGGGGTCTAATGAGGGGTCAGGTCATCTCCGTGACCCCTGAGCAGACCACTGTGTTAGGGGTCAGGTCATCTCCATGACCCCTGAGCAGACCATTGTGTTATGGGTCTAATGAGGGGTCAGGTCATCTCCATGACCCCCGAGCAGACCATTGTGTTAGGGGTCTAATGAGGAGTCAGGTCATCTCCATGACCCCTGAGCAGACCACTGTGTTAGGGGTCAGGTCATCTCCATGACCCCCGAGCAGACCGCTGTGTTATTTCATAGTGGTGATAAACCTTGGTCTTATTAGCTGGTTGTAAATCAGTGGCGCTACAGTCCAACTCACGAAGCACTCTGAAACACACACAGAATGAAGCCCGTAGGGGTTCTGTAGCAGTTAACCGTCGTATCGGGTCCCCGTATGGGATAAAAGCTTTGTATTTCTTTACTTCACCCCAGTGTCTGCGTATCGGGTGCAAACACTTCGTTGGGCCCCTTCTCCGTACGACTCATCTAGTGAATAATTTAGTCTAATGAGAGCTGTATGATGTAATACTGCTAGCTAGTTATGGGGCTTGACCTGGGCTGATACGTTAGATAATGCTATATCGTAATTAGTAGTGTGCACTTAGTTTTAAGACCAGACAGATTAGTACGCGCGTGTATGTTCAGGTAGCTGCCAAAATAAAGGAAACACTTGAGTAAGTAAGGGACACAATGTATATTGAAAGCATGTACAGTTGAAGTCAGAGGTTTACCTACACCTTAGCCAAATATATTTAATCCTAGTAAAAATTCCCTGTTTTAGGTCAGTTAGGATCACCACTTCATTTTAAGAATGTGAAATGTCAGAATAATAGTAGAGAGAATGGTTTATTTCACCTTTTAATTATTTCATCACATTCCCAGTGGGTCAGAAGTTTACATACACTCAATTAGTATTTGGTAGCATTGCCTTTAAATTGCTTAACTTGGGTCAAACGTTTCGGGTAGCCTTCCACAAGCTTCCCACAATAAGTTGGGTGAATTCTGGCCCATTCCTCCTGACAGAGCTGGTGTAACTGAGTCAGGTTTGTAGGCCTCCTCCTGGAAGAATGATACAGTTAATTAAAAGTTAAATTATCTGTCTGTAAACAATTAATGGAAAATTTACTTGTGTCATGCAGAATGTCCAAACCGACTTGCCAAATCTATAGTTTGCTAAACAAGAAATGTGTGGAGTGGTTCGAAAACGAGTTTTAATGACTAACCAACCTAAGTGTATGTAAACTTCCGACTTCAACTGTACTTTCACACAGGTGTGGAATTAACATCCCACCATGCGTAAGGTCATGTATAAAAATGCCCCGTTGCCCATTATTTAGGCTACCATGGCTAGAAGAAGAGATCTCAGGTGTAATTGTCGGGGCACGTTTGGCAGGAGCTTCAGTGGTGAAGACTGCTCAACTTGCTAAGGTTTCACAGTATACCACTTATGGGAGATTCTGTAGCGAATCCTGAGACGGCGTTTTCCACCACAATAAACAAAACTCTAAATTATAGAATGTCTCGTCGAAGAATGGTGTCACATCCCTCCAATAGAATCTATGCCAAGGCGCATTGAAGCTGGAACTAGAAGTCCCCACAGAGCTGTCCTTTAGAACACAGAGCTGTCCTTTAGAACACAGAGCTGTCCTTTAGAACACAGAGCTGTCCTTTAGAACACAGAGCTGTCCTTTAGAACACAGAGCTGTCCTTTAGAACACAGAGCTGTCCTTTAGAACACAGAGCTGTCCTTTAGAACACAGGCTATGTTTAGAACACTGAGCTGTCCTTTAGAACACAGAGCTGTCCTTTAGAACACAGAGCTGTCCTTTAGAACACAGAGCTGTCCTTTAGAACACAGAGCTGTCCTTTAGAACACAGAGCTGTCCTTTAGAACACAGAGCTGTCCTTTAGAACACAGAGCTGTCCTTTAGAACACAGAGCTGTCCTTTAGAACACAGGCTATGTTTAGAACACAGGGCTGTCCTTTAGAACACAGGCTATGTTTAGAACACTGAGCTGTCCTTTAGAACACAGGGCTGTCCTTTATAACACAGAGCTGTCCTTTAGAACACAGAGCTGTCCTTTAGAATACAGAGCTGTCCTTTAGAATACAGAGCTGTCCTTTAGAACACAGAGCTGTCCTTTAGAACACAGAGCTGTCCTTGTACCAGTGTACTCAGACAATAGTAAGTGGATGTTGTCGGGGTAAATGCCATGCACCATCAGCATTTCATTACAGGTGAACAACATTCATACCATGCACCGTCAGCATTTCATTACGGGTGAACAACATTCATGCCATGCACCGTCAGCATTTCATTACGGGTGAACAACATTCATGCCATGCACCGTCAGCATTTCATTACGGGTGAACAACATTCATGCCATGCACCGGTCAGCATTTCATTACTGGTGAACAACATTCATGCCATGCACCGTCAGCATTTCATTACGGGTGAACAACATTCATGCCATGCACCGTCAGCATTTCATTACGGGTGAACAACATTCATGCCATGCACCGTCAGCATTTCATTACGGGTGAACAACATTCATACCATGCACCGTCAGCATTTCATTACGGGTGAACAACATTCATGCCATGCACCGTCAGCATTTCATTACTGGTGAACAACATTCATGCCATGCACCGTCAGCATTTCATTACTGGTGAACAACATTCATGTCATGCACCGTCAGCATTTCATTAGGGGTGAACAACATTCATGCCATGCACCGTCAGCATTTCATTAGGGGTGAACAACATTCATGCCATGCACCATCAGCATTTCATTACTGGTGAACAACATTCATGCCATGCACCGTCAGCATTTCATTACGGGTGAACAACATTCATGCCATGCACCGTCAGCATTTCATTACGGGTGAACAACATTCATGCCATGCACCGTCAGCATTTCATTACTGGTGAACAACATTCATGCCATGCACCGTCAGCATTTCATTACTGGTGAACAACATTCATGCCATGCACCGTCAGCATTTCATTACGGGTGAACAACATTCATGCCATGCACCATCAGCATTTCATTACGGGTGAACAACATTCATGTCATGAAGCGTCAGCATTTCATTACGGGTGAACAACATTCATGCCATGCACCGGTCAGCATTTCATTACTGGTGAACAACATTCATACCATGCACCGTCAGCATTTCATTACGGGTGAACAACATTCATGCCATGCACCGTCAGCATTTCATTACTGGTGAACAACATTCATGCCATGCACCGTCAGCATTTCATTACGGGTGAACAACATTCATGCCATGCACCGGTCAGCATTTCATTACTGGTGAACAACATTCATGCCATGCACCGGTCAGCATTTCATTACGGGTGAACAACATTCATGCCATGCACCGTCAGCATTTCATTACGGGTGAACAACATTCATGCCATGCACCGTCAGCATTTCATTACTGGTGAACAACATTCATGCCATGCACCGGTCAGCATTTCATCAGGGGTGAACAACATTCATGCCATGCACCGGTCAGCATTTCATTACTGGTGAACAACATTCATGCCATGCACCGGTCAGCATTTCATTACTGGTGAACAACATTCATACCATGCACCGTCAGCATTTCATTACGGGTGAACAACATTCATGCCATGCACCGTCAGCATTTCATTACTGGTGAACAACATTCATGCCATGCACCGTCAGCATTTCATTACTGGTGAACAACATTCATGTCATGCACCGTCAGCATTTCATTAGGGGTGAACAACATTCATGCCATGCACCGTCAGCATTTCATTAGGGGTGAACAACATTCATGCCATGCACCATCAGCATTTCATTACTGGTGAACAACATTCATGCCATGCACCGTCAGCATTTCATTACGGGTGAACAACATTCATGCCATGCACCGTCAGCATTTCATTACTGGTGAACAACATTCATGCCATGCACCGGTCAGCATTTCATCAGGGGTGAACAACATTCATGCCATGCACCGGTCAGCATTTCATTACTGGTGAACAACATTCATGCCATGCACCGGTCAGCATTTCATTACTGGTGAACAACATTCATACCATGCACCGTCAGCATTTCATTACGGGTGAACAACATTCATGCCATGCACCGTCAGCATTTCATTACTGGTGAACAACATTCATGCCATGCACCGTCAGCATTTCATTACTGGTGAACAACATTCATGTCATGCACCGTCAGCATTTCATTAGGGGTGAACAACATTCATGCCATGCACCGTCAGCATTTCATTAGGGGTGAACAACATTCATGCCATGCACCGTCAGCATTTCATTACTGGTGAACAACATTCATGCCATTCACCATCAGCATTTCATTACTGGTGAACAACATTCATGCCATGCACCGTCAGCATTTCATTACGGGTGAACAACATTCATGCCATGCACCGTCAGCATTTCATTACTGGTGAACAACATTCATGCCATTCACCGTCAGCATTTCATTACGGGTGAACAACATTCATGCCATGCACCGGTCAGCATTTCATTACGGGTGAACAACATTCATGCCATGCACCGTCAGCATTTCATTACTGGTGAGCAACATTCATGCCATGCACCGGTCAGCATTTCATTACGGGTGAACAACATTCATGCCATGCACCGTCAGCATTTAATTACTGGTGAACAACATTCATGCCATGCACCGGTCAGCATTTCATTACGGGTCATCAACAACAACATTCGTTGCATGATGTCAATATTGTTGTGGTTGTTTAATTTCTCTTTTCTCATTCTGTCTTTTTTTCTCGCCGTTCTAGTGAAGAGGTGGTGTGTAATGTTGTTGCTTTTAAACCTAATGAACCAGTATAAATATTTAACCAATCAGCAGCAGTTTGTCTCGTGAGCACTTCAGCCTGTTGCTATACGTTTAAAGTTACTGCTGTACGTGTCACTTGATTTATTCCCACACTATCGGAATTACACTGGCACTTCAACCATGTCAATTATTCAAACCGTTGACCATTAGAGGGGATTGGTTGTACTCACTCTTTTGTCGGTTTGTTCTTTATATAATCTGTTATTTAAGGGTGTTTTCACACTATAATCTGTTATTTAAGGGTGTTTTCACACTATAATCTGTTATTTAAGGGTGTTTTCACACTGTAATCTGTTATTTAAGGGAGTTTTCACACTATAATCTGTTATTTAAGGGTGTTTTCACACTCTAATCTGTTATTTAAGGGTGTTTTCACACTCATCTGTTATTTAAGGGAGTTTTCACACTATAATCTGTTATTTAAGGGTGTTTTCACACTATAATCTGTTATTTAAGGGTGTTTTCACACTATAATCTGTTATTTAAGGGTGTTTTCACACTATAATCTGTTATTTAAGGGTGTTTTCACACTATAATCTGTTATTTAAGGGTGTTTTCACACTATAATCTGTTATTTAAGGGTGTTTTCACACTCTAATCTGTTATTTAAGGGTGTTTTCACACTCTAATCTGTTATTTAAGGGTGTTTTCACACTCATCTGTTATTTAAGGGAGTTTTCACACTATAATCTGTTATTTAAGGGTGTTTTCACACTATAATCTGTTATTTAAGGGTGTTTTCACACTATAATCTGTTATTTAAGGGAGTTTTCACACTATAATCTGTTATTTAAGGGTGTTTTCACACTATAATCTGTTATTTAAGGGTGTTTTCACACTATAATCTGTTATTTAAGGGTGTTTTCACACTATAATCTGTTATTTAAGGGTGTTTTCACACTGTAATCTGTTATTTAAGGGTGTTTTCACACTATAACCTGTTATTTAAGGGAGTTTTCACACTGTAATCTGTTATTTAAGGGTGTTTTCACACTAATCTGTTATTTAAGGGTGTTTTCACACTATAATCTGTTATTTAAGGGTGTTTTCACACTATAATCTGTTATTTAAGGGTGTTTTCACACTGTAATCTGTTATTTAAGGGTGTTTTCACACTATAATCTGTTATTTAAGGGTGTTTTCACACTATAATCTGTTATTTAAGGGTGTTTTCACACTATAATCTGTTATTTAAGGGTGTTTTCACACTGTAATCTGTTATTTAAGGGTGTTTTCACACTGTAATCTGTTATTTAAGGGTGTTTTCACACTATAATCTGTTATTTAAGGGTGTTTTCACACTATAATCTGTTATTTAAGGGTGTTTTCACACTGTAATCTGTTATTTAAGGGAGTTTTCACACTATAATCTGTTATTTAAGGGTGTTTTCACACTCTAATCTGTTATTTAAGGGTGTTTTCACACTCATCTGTTATTTAAGGGAGTTTTCACACTATAATCTGTTATTTAAGGGTGTTTTCACACTATAATCTGTTATTTAAGGGTGTTTTCACACTATAATCTGTTATTTAAGGGTGTTTTCACACTATAATCTGTTATTTAAGGGTGTTTTCACACTATAATCTGTTATTTAAGGGTGTTTTCACACTATAATCTGTTATTTAAGGGTGTTTTCACACTATAATCTGTTATTTAAGGGTGTTTTCACACTCTAATCTGTTATTTAAGGGTGTTTTCACACTCTAATCTGTTATTTAAGGGTGTTTTCACACTCATCTGTTATTTAAGGGAGTTTTCACACTATAATCTGTTATTTAAGGGTGTTTTCACACTATAATCTGTTATTTAAGGGTGTTTTCACACTATAATCTGTTATTTAAGGGAGTTTTCACACTATAATCTGTTATTTAAGGGTGTTTTCACACTATAATCTGTTATTTAAGGGTGTTTTCACACTATAATCTGTTATTTAAGGGTGTTTTCACACTATAATCTGTTATTTAAGGGTGTTTTCACACTGTAATCTGTTATTTAAGGGTGTTTTCACACTATAACCTGTTATTTAAGGGAGTTTTCACACTGTAATCTGTTATTTAAGGGTGTTTTCACACTAATCTGTTATTTAAGGGTGTTTTCACACTATAATCTGTTATTTAAGGGTGTTTTCACACTATAATCTGTTATTTAAGGGTGTTTTCACACTGTAATCTGTTATTTAAGGGTGTTTTCACACTATAATCTGTTATTTAAGGGTGTTTTCACACTATAATCTGTTATTTAAGGGTGTTTTCACACTATAATCTGTTATTTAAGGGTGTTTTCACACTGTAATCTGTTATTTAAGGGTGTTTTCACACTGTAATCTGTTATTTAAGGGTGTTTTCACACTCGGTCCCTTTTTTTGTCAACTCTTTTTTTTTTTTTTTTTTTTTTTTTTTGTGCGGCGTGAACTCAGACCTCTCAACAGAGCTTCCGAACCGAACCCAACTGAGACCGTCTCGAGAGGTGGTCTGAGTTCGTTTTGCTTGAATTCCCGAAGGTCTGATTCCCTTTTTTTTTAGGACGATGTGAACACAAAGCTCCCCAGGTTCGCTTGTCATTATTCCGGCACCTCACTACTGTCATAACCCCTCACACTAGACTACTGCTACACCGTTTCCCCTGACATAACCCCTCACACTAGACTACTGCTACACCGTTTCCCCTGACATAACCCCTCACACTAGACTACTGCTACACCGTTTCCCCTGACATAACCCCTCACACTAGACTACTGTCATAACCCCTCACACTAGACTACTGCTACACCGTTTCCCCTGACATAACCCCTCACACTAGACTACTGCTACACCGTTTCCCCTGACATAACCCCTCACACTAGACTACTGTCATAACCCCTCACACTAGACTACTGCTACACCGTTTCCCCTGACATAACCCCTCACACTAGACTACTGCTACACCGTTTCCCCTGACATAACCCCTCACACTAGACTACTGCTACACCGTTTCCCCTGACATAACCCCTCACACTAGACTACTGTCATAACCCCTCACACTAGACTACTGCTACACCGTTTCCCCTGACATAACCCCTCACACTAGACTACTGCTACACCGTTTTCCCTGACATAACCCCTCACACTAGACTACTGCTACACCGTTTCCCCTGACATAACCCCTCACACTAGACTACTGTCATAACCCCTCACACTAGACTACTGTCACAACCCCTCACACTAGACTACTGTTATAACCCCTCACACTAGACTACTGATATAACCCCTCACACTAGACTACTGTTATAACCCCTCACACTAGACATAACCCCTCACACTAGACTACTGTCATAACCCCTCACACTAGACTACTGTTATAACCCCTAGACTACTGACATGACCCCTCACACTAGACTACTGCCATGACCCCTCACACTAGACTACTGACATAACCCCTCACACTAGACTACTGTTATAACCCCTCACACTAGACTACTGTTATAACCCCTCACACTAGACTACTGTTATAACCCCTCACACTAGACATAACCCCTCACACTAGACTACTGTCATAACCCCTCACACTAGACTACTGTTATAACCCCTAGACTACTGACATAACCCCTCACACTAGACTACTGACATGACCCCTCACACTAGACTACTGACATGACCCCTCACACTAGACTACTGACATGACCCCTCACACTAGACTACTGACATGACCCCTCACACTAGACTACTGATATAACCCCTCACACTAGACTACTGTTATAACCCCTAGACTACTGACATGACCCCTCACACTAGACTACTGATATAACCCCTCACACTAGACTACTGACATAACCCCTCACACTAGACTACTGTCATAACCCCTCACACTAGACTACTGTCATAACCCCTCACACTAGACTACTGACATAACCCCTCACGCTAGACTATTGCTACACCGTTTCCCCTGCCATAATCCCTCCCCTGCCATATGTGATCTATAGGCTAAGAGGGAGCTGTTTATTCAATTGTGGGGTTTGAACATTATGAGAAGGCAACAACATGCTGTATTCGGTGTGAATCACAACTTTGGGTACAAGATCAATTATAGGTCCTTGAAGGGGCAGAAGCCTACATTGGGTGTACAATTTTCATTTACAGCATGATATAATCTGCTATTTATTCTTCTGCTATTTATTCTATTAGCAATAATATTGACATGTTAACATCTTCTGATTTTACAATTGTCTCATCTTTTAACTAAATGCAATCTATTAGCTTCCAAAGTAGGTATGTCTAGCTTTCCGATAACGCGTTCTGATGGAATGGCTTGCCCTGCACTTTGTAAAAAAAAAGGTTTGGGGTTTGGGTTTGGGCCGAAAGGTTGCTAGATTGAATCCCCCAAGCTGACAAGGTAAAAATCTGTTGTTCTGCCCCTGAACAAGGCAGTTAACCCACTGTTCAGTAGACCGTCATTGTAAATGAGAATTTATTCTTAACTGACTTGCCTAGTTAAATAAAGGTTAAATAAATAACAAAAATATATGAAGTGAACTGGCAGAAGAGTTGAGTCCTCATTCAAAGGCCAGGGTAGTGTGAATACAAAGAGAACTAGTTATCCCCCCCCCCCCCCCCCCCCACCCATCTGAGTTCACGTTAAAGAGGACAATATATGAAATCTGACCGCGCCTCCATCCTGCTTCTCCCCACCTATAGGCAAAAACATAAGCAGGAATCACCCGTGGTAAGGACTGTTCAAAGTTGGTCTGACCAATCAGTATCTAAGCTTATGGATTGTTTTTGATCATGCGGACTAGGTCGATGACTGGGTTCATCAGGAAGTGGACAGAGGATGTTGTTGTGACTGGGTTCATCAGGAAGTGGACAGAGGATGTTGTTGTGACTGGGTTCATCAGGAAGTGGACAGAGGATGTTGTTGTGACTGGGTTCATCAGGAAGTGGACAGAGGATGTTGTTGTGACTGGGTTCATCAGGAAGTGGACAGAGGATGTTGTTGTGACTGGGTTCATCAGGAAGTGGACAGAGGATGTTGTTGTGACTGGGTTCATCAGGAAGTGGACAGAGGATGTTGTTGTGACTGGGTTCATCAGGAAGTGGACGGAGGATGTTGTTGTGACTGGGTTCATCAGGAAGTGGACGGAGGATGTTGTTGTGACTGGGTTCATCGGGAAGTGGACAGAGGATGTTGTTGTGACTGGGTTCATCGGGAAGTGGACAGAGGATGTTGTTGTGACTGGGTTCATCGGGAAGTGGACAGAGGATGTTGTTGTGACTGGGTTCATCGGGAAGTGGACAGAGGATGTTGTTGTGACTGGGTTCATCAGGAAGTGGACAGAGGATGTTGTTGTGACTGGGTTCATCAGGAAGTGGACAGAGGATGTTGTTGTGACTGGGTTCATCAGGAAGTGGACAGAGGATGTTGTTGTGACTGGGTTCATCAGGAAGTGGACAGAGGATGTTGTTGTGACTGGGTTCATCAGGAAGTGGACAGAGGATGTTGTTGTGACTGGGTTCATCAGGAAGTGGACAGAGGATGTTGTTGTGACTGGGTTCATCAGGAAGTGGACAGAGGATGTTGTTGTGACTGGGTTCATCAGGAAGTGGACAGAGGATGTTGTTGTGACTGGGTTCATCAGGAAGTGGACAGAGGATGTTGTTGTGACTGGGTTCATCAGGAAGTGGACAGAGGATATTGTTGTGACTGGGTTCATCAGGAAGTGGTGTCGTGTCTTTACTATCATTAAATTGAAGACTTAGTTTTTATCAAAGATTCTCTGTAATTAGTATTATGCGATCAAACTGATTAATCATGTAACTGTAATTAACTAGGAAGTCGGGGCACCAAGGAAAATATTCAGATTACAAAGTAAAAATTTCCCAATATAAACTTTCAGATATTTTCATATCTTATCAAATAGTCTTCTGATTAATGAATTATTTACTTTACCTCACGTTAGTCTCATTCCAAACGTCGTAAATTGTTGGTTATCTGCACGAACCCAGTCTTCACTATGAGTCATCCATATATCAATTGTCTTAAATCATTTATTTATTACTAACTAAGTAATTCACAGAAATGCATAAACAAACAAACAAACAAGGTAAATGTGGTTACATGTAATGATAGGAGAATGTGCCCTAGTGGGCTAAACCGGCATGGCGGCTTGTTAGACAAAAGGGGAAGTGGGGGTCGACTAAGAAGTCACTACAGAGTGATAATTATAACAATTGAAATGCTAATCCTTTACACTTGGATGCGCACTCATTCGGGAACAATTACAATCAATATATATATTTACACTCAGTGTGTCGTCTTGATCGCTGGTGAAAAGTGTGTTTCTTTTGTAGAATTGTCCATCTCTCTCCCTCTCTATTGGTTATAGTGGATAGTTCAGAGTGACATTCATTCATGTTGTTATAGAATGGAATGATGCCGAATTCCTAGCTGCAGACTAGTAATTAATATCAAAGACTTGTTCTTATGCTGTCGGTATAGATAGTCTAAAAGTTTAACAACGTGGTATGGTTAAAAGATTCAGCAATGGTCTGCAACTTTTGTCCTCCCGTGATTGAGAGAAACATGGTCTACTGAGAATTTCTCCAAATTTGGGTTTTATTCAGGAGTTGCAGAAAAGGGGCTGTCCCAGGATGCCTGACCCTAACTGGGCTCATGGGCGGTCCTCTGATTTAGTTCAACTCAAAAGGGAATTGGAGTTTCCTTCATTAAACAGTCCTATAATCACATTACACAATTTTACAAACAGTATCATACTCACTCATTCATCTTATACAACAATTAGATGTAAACCTCATATCTGAGGCTATTATATAAACAGCGTTATGGTAATGTGGCCTCACCGTCTCCCATGAGCTTCCCCAAGTTGTAACAAACGGACCAGTTCGTAGCTGGATTCTTCACCCATCTTTTATACCTTCTCCGGAACGTAAACGTTGTTCGGACCTCAAGTTCTGTGAGGTGGAAGAAATTCCTTTGTTCTCTATGAAACTTCACTCTCTCTCTATACTGTGTGACCATGAGGCAGGGTCTTCCCTAGGAATTTACAACCTCACTCTGACCACAGCAGTCTGGTTGTAGAAGCAGAGAGCGGGGGGTGGTGCTCGCTGTACCCAAAGAGGGCAACGTCATGACAGTGGACAGAGGATGTTGTAGTAACTGGGTTCATCAGGAAGTGGACAGAGGATGTTGTTGTGACTGGGTTCATCAGGAAGTGAACAGAGGATGTTGTGACTGGGTTCATCGGGAAGTGGACAGAGGATGTTGTTCCTACTGTGATGATTAGAACTTATCCAAACCAGAAACTGTGAATGGATTGCAGCATTCGCGCAAAACTGAAAGCGCAAACCACCACATTTAACCGAGGCAAGCTGCCTGGGGATGTGGATGTGTACAAGCAGTAGGACCTAGGACCTCCATAAGACAATCAAAGTGGCAAAACGTCAGTACAGAGACAAGAGTCTCAATTCAATGGCTCAGACACAAGACATATGTGGCAGGGACTCCAGACAACAGATTATAAAGGGAAAACCAGCCACGTTGTGGACACAGACGCCTCGCTTCCGGACAAGCTGAACATCTTCTTCCACTTCGAGGGAAACAACACAGGCCCCCGCGGACACAGCAGAAAAACGTGCAAGCTATAACAGGCCGGCCACAAACATGCAAATAATGGCGCAGTACAACAGTGGAATGCACAACTCGTCGGTCCTGGTCACTGATTAGCTATTGCAGCAGACGACCACACCAGGGTTCCAATCCTATCAGCTAAAATCAAGAAGAAGCGTCTCCAGTTGGAACGCGATCACCAACACTGGACAATTGAGGAGTGGAAAAGCATTGCCTGGTCCGACGAATCCTAGTTCCTGTTGCATCATGCTGATGGCATAGTCAGGATTTGGGATAAGCATCATGAGTCCATGGTCCCATATCCTGCCTGGTGTCAACGGTACAGGCTGGTGGCAGTGGTGAATTGGTGTGGGATTTGTTTTCTTCGCAGACGTTAGGTCCTTTTGATACCAATTGAGCATTTGAGATACAATAGAGGTACATTTCCATGCCCAAGCTAAATCAGGCTGTTCTGGAGGCAATGGGGGGGTCTGACCTGGTACTAGATGGGTGTACCTAATAAACTTTCCATTTAGTATTTATTATTTATATTCTGGACTCTGCTTCGGAAGCAAATTTCCTTCAATTCTATCCATTTTGCTATGGGGTTTTTACTGTGTATTTACTGTGTATACTGTTTTCCTGACATAGCTCATTCTAATTTTTATTTATTTGACATTTTACAGGATGAAATCTTTTGATGAACCATCTCGTTTTCAACACTATAGGTGCATAACAGTCTCTCTGGGTAGATGGCTGGGGATTACCCTGGATGTTACTGTAGTATAACAGTCTCTCTGGGTAGATGGCTGGGGTTTAACCTGGATGTTACTGTAGTATCTCTGGGTAGATGGCTGGGTTTTACCCTGGATGTTACTGTAGTATCTCTGGATAGATGGCTGGGGTTTACCCTGGATGTTACTGTAGTATCTCTGGGTAGATGGCTGGGTTTTACCCTGGATGTTACTGTAGTATCTCTGGATAGATGGCTGGGGTTTACCCTGGATGTTACTGTAGTATCTCTGGATAGATGGCTGGGGTTTACCCTGGATGTTACTGTAGTATCTCTGGGTAGATGGCTGGGGTTTACCCGGGATGTTACTGTAGTATCTCTGGGTAGATGGCTGGGGTTTACCCGGGATGTTACTGTAGTATCTCTGGGTAGATGGCTGGGGTTTACCCTGGATGTTACTGTAGTATCTCTGGATAGATGGCTGGGGTTTACCCTGGATGTTACTGTAGTATCTCTGGATAGATGGCTGGGGTTTACCCTGGATGTTACTGTAGTATCTCTGGATAGATGGCTGGGGTTTACCCTGGATGTTACTGTAGTATCTCTGGATAGATGGCTGGGGTTTACCCGGGATGTTACTGTAGTATCTCTGGGTAGATGGCTGGGGTTTACCCGGGATGTTACTGTAGTATCTCTGGATAGATGGCTGGGGTTTACCCTGGATGTTACTGTAGTATCTCTGGGTAGATGGCTGGGGTTTACCCTGGATGTTACTGTAGTATCTCTGGATAGATGGCTGGGGTTTACCCTGGATGTTACTGTAGTATCTCTGGATAGATGGCTGGGGTTTACCCGGGATGTTACTGTAGTATCTCTGGATAGATGGCTGGGGTTTACCCTGGATGTTACTGTAGTATCTCTGGATAGATGGCTGGGGTTTACCCTGGATGTTACTGTAGTATCTCTGGATAGATGGCTGGGGTTTACCCTGGATGTTACTGTAGTATCTCTGGATAGATGGCTGGGGTTTACCCGGGATGTTACTGTAGTATCTCTGGGTAGATGGCTGGGTTTTACCCGGGATGTTACTGTAGTATCTCTGGGTAGATGGCTGGGGTTTACCCGGGATGTTACTGTAGTATCTCTGGATAGATGGCTGGGGTTTACCCTGGATGTTACTGTAGTATCTCTGGATAGATGGCTGGGGTTTACCCGGGATGTTACTGTAGTATCTCTGGGTAGATGGCTGGGGTTTACCCGGGATGTTACTGTAGTATCTCTGGATAGATGGCTGGGGTTTACCCTGGATGTTACTGTAGTATCTCTGGATAGATGGCTGGGGTTTACCCTGGATGTTACTGTAGTATCTCTGGATAGATGGCTGGGGTTTACCCTGGATGTTACTGTAGTATCTCTGGATAGATGGCTGGGGTTTACCCGGGATGTTACTGTAGTATCTCTGGGTAGATGGCTGGGTTTTACCCGGGATGTTACTGTAGTATCTCTGGGTAGATGGCTGGGGTTTACCCGGGATGTTACTGTAGTATCTCTGGGTAGATGGCTGGGGTTTACCCTGGATGTTACTGTAGTATCTCTGGATAGATGGCTGGGGTTTACCCTGGATGTTACTGTAGTATCTCTGGATAGATGGCTGGGGTTTACCCCCATCTGACACTGTGTTTTTGTTTATGCTCCAACTATCTGTATTCACTCATCTATTTTTTTTATTTTTTTTTACCTTTATTTAACTCAGCAAGTCAGTTAAGAACAAATTCTTATTTTCAATGACGGCCTAGGAACAGTGGGTTAACTGGTCAAGGAACAGTGGGTTAACTGCCTGTTCAGGGGCAGAACGACAGATTTGTACCTTGTCAGCTCGGGGGTTTAAACTTGCAACCTTCCGGTTAATAGTCCAACGCACTAACCACTTGGCTACCCTGCCGCCCCTCCACTCTAACCACTAGGCTACCCTGCCGCCTCTACGCTCTAACCACTAGGCTACCCTGCCCCCTCTACACTCTAACCACTAGGCTACCCTGCCCCCTCTACACTCTAACCACTAGGCTACCTGCCACCTCTACACTCTAACCACTAGGCTACCCTGCCCCCTCTACACTCTAACCACTAGGCTACCTGCCACCTCTACACTCTAACCACTAGGCTACCCTGCCCCCTCTACACTCTAACCACTAGGCTACCCTGCCCCCTCTACACTCTAACCACTAGGCTACCTGCCACCTCTACACTCTAACCACTAGGCTACCCTGCCCCCTCTACACTCTAACCACCAGGCTACCCTGCCGCAAGATCCTTATTGATAATATCTTTACAAATTCTTTGAATAATTATGATATTTCATGGGAAAATGTTTTATAATCAGGCCGAAGTGGAGTCTGCTTACCAGAATTTTCTCACATCTGGTCTCAAACTAGTTGAATATAAAGTTTCTCACAAATCACAAAAACTATAAGAACAAATTTTACTACTCTCCTACTTCGGGAATCCCCCCCCCCCCCCAAAAAAAAGAAAATCGTCAATCAACTGTTGAATAATAAAATTAAATCTACAACTATTCCATCTCAATGTCTTGTTGGAAATGAGACCTATAGTGATCCTGATGTTATTTAAATGATTTTTTATTTTTATTTGTGAATGTGGATTCCTCTCTGTCAATTTTTATTTTTTTTTACTGATTTAAATCCCTTGGATTTCCCTTCTCTGATCACATTAAGGAACATGTCCCTGCTCTGCTTCGGTTTGATCCTCCTGGTGTAATGGAGGTGATGGTGTAATGGAGGTGATGGTGTAATGGAGGTGATGGTGTAATGGAGGTGATGGTGTAATGGAGGTGATGGTGTAATGGAGGTGATGGTGTAATGGAGGTGATGGTGTAATGGAGGTGATGGTGTAATGGAGGTGATGGTGTAATGGAGGTGATGGTGTAATGGAGGTGATGGTGTAATGGAGGTGATGGTGTAATGGAGGTGATGGTGTAATGGAGGTGATGGTGTAATGGAGGTGATGGTGTAATGGAGGTGATGGTGTAATGGAGGTGATGGTGTAATGGAGGTGATGGTGTAATGGAGGTGATGGTGTAATGGAGGTGATGGTGTAATGGAGGTGATGGTGTTGTGATGGTGTAGTGGAGGTGATGGTGTAGTGGAGGTGATGGTGTAATGGAGGTGATGGTGTTGTGATGGTGTAGTGGAGGTGATGGTGTAGTGGAGGTGATGGTGTAATGGAGGTGATGGTGTAATGGAGGTGATGGTGTAGTGGAGGTGATGGTGTAATGGAGGTGATGGTGTAATGGAGGTGATGGTGTTGTGATGGTGTAGTGGAGGTGATGGTGTAGTGGAGGTGATGGTGTAATGGAGGTGATGGTGTAATGGAGGTGATGGTGTAGTGGAGGTGATGGTGTTGTGATGGTGTAGTGGAGGTGATGGTGTAGTGGAGGTGATGGTGTAATGGAGGTGATGATGTAATGGAGGTGATGGTGTAATGGAGGTGATGGTGTAATGGAGGTGATGATGTAGTGGAGGTGATGGTGTAATGGAGGTGATGGTGTAATGGAGGTGATGGTGTAATGGAGGTGATGGTGTAATGGAGGTGATGATGTAGTGGAGGTGATGGTGTAATGGAGGTGATGGTGTAATGGAGGTGATGGTGTAATGGAGGTGATGGTGTAATGGAGGTGATGATGTAGTGGAGGTGATGGTGTAATGGAGGTGATGGTGTAATGGAGGTGATGGTGTAATGGAGGTGATGGTGTAGTGGAGGTGATGGTGTAGTGGAGGTGATGGTGTTGTGGAGGTGATGGTGTTGTGGAGGTGATGGTGTTGTGGAGGTGATGGTGTAATGGAGGTGATGGTGTAATGGAGGTGATGGTGTAATGGAGGTGATGATGTAATGGAGGTGATGGTGTAGTGGAGGTGATGGTGTTGTGGAGGTGATGGTGTTGTGGAGGTGATGGTGTAATGGAGGTGATGATGTAATGGAGGTGATGATGTAATGGAGGTGATGGTGTAGTGGAGGTGATGGTGTAGTGGAGGTGATGGTGTAGTGGAGGTGATGGTGTAGTGGAGGTGATGGTGTAGTGGAGGTGATGGTGTAGTGGAGGTGATGGTGTTGTGGAGGTGATGGTGTAATGGTGTACTGGAGGTGATGATGTAATGGAGGTGATGATGTAATGGAGGTGATGATGTAATGGGGGTGATGGTGTAATGTAGGTGATGGTGTAATGGAGGTGATGGTGTAATGGAGGTGATGGTGTAATAGTGTACTGGAGGTGATGGTGTAATGGGGGTGATGATGTAATGGGGGTGATGATGTAATGGAGGTGATGGTGTAATGGAGGTGATGGTGTAATGAATATGTTTTCCTGTATTATTCCCCCGCAAACCCTACCACCCCTCCCCCCCCTCCCTAGTGGAGGTGATGGTGTAGTGGAGGTGATGGTGTTGTGGAGGTGATGGTGTTGTGGAGGTGATGGTGTTGTGGAGGTGATGGTGTAATGGAGGTGATGGTGTAATGGAGGTGATGGTGTAATGGAGGTGATGATGTAATGGAGGTGATGGTGTAGTGGAGGTGATGGTGTTGTGGAGGTGATGGTGTTGTGGAGGTGATGGTGTAATGGAGGTGATGATGTAATGGAGGTGATGATGTAATGGAGGTGATGGTGTAGTGGAGGTGATGGTGTAGTGGAGGTGATGGTGTAGTGGAGGTGATGGTGTAGTGGAGGTGATGGTGTAGTGGAGGTGATGGTGTAGTGGAGGTGATGGTGTAGTGGAGGTGATGGTGTTGTGGAGGTGATGGTGTAATGGTGTACTGGAGGTGATGATGTAATGGAGGTGATGATGTAATGGAGGTGATGATGTAATGGGGGTGATGGTGTAATGTAGGTGATGGTGTAATGGAGGTGATGGTGTAATGGAGGTGATGGTGTAATAGTGTACTGGAGGTGATGGTGTAATGGGGGTGATGATGTAATGGGGGTGATGATGTAATGGAGGTGATGGTGTAATGGAGGTGATGGTGTAATGAATATGTTTTCCTGTATTATTCCCCCGCAAACCCTACCACCCCTCCCCCAATTGGAGTAAACTAATAAGCAATATATAATATAAATGTTTAATATATTTGTTTAGCACTTTATTGGTTACTACATGATTCCATATGTGTTATTCCATAGTTTTAATGTCTTCACTATTATTCTAATCTCAGCAAAAAAAAGAAAACGTCCTCAACTGTCAACTGCGTTTATTTTCAGCAAAGTTAACATGTGTAAATATTTGAATGAACATAACAAGATTCAACAACTGAGACATAAACTGAACAAGTTCCACAGACATGTGACTAACAGAAATGGAAAAATGTGTCCCTGAACAAAAGGGGTTCAAAATTAAAAGTAACAGTCAGTATCTGGTGTGGCCACCAGCTGCATTAAGTACTGCAGTGCATCTCCTCCTCTTGGACTGTACCATATTTGCCAGTTCTTGCTGTGAGATGTTACCCCACTCTTCCACCAAGGCACCTACAAGTTCCCGGACATTTCTGGGGGAGGGTAATGTCAGGATGAGCCTGCTGGAAAGGCACCACATGAGGGAGGAGGATGTCTTCACTGTAATGCAGCGTTGAGATTGCCTGCAAATGACAGCAAGCTCAGTCCGATGATGCTGTGACACACTGCCCCAGACCATGACAAACCCTCCACCTCCAAATCGATCCCGCTCCAGAGTACAGGCCTCGGTGTAACACTCATTCCTTCGACGATCAGCGCAAATCTGACCATCACCCCTGGTGAGACAAAACCGCGACTGGTCAGTGAAGAGCACTTTTTGCCAGTCCTGTCTGGTCCAGGGACGGTGGGTTTGTGCCCATAGGCAACGTTGTTGCCGGTGATGTCTGGTGAGGACCTGCCTTACAACAGGCCTACAAGCCTTCAGTCCACTTTCTCTCATCCTATTGCGGACAGTCTGAGCACTGATGGAGGGATTGTGCGTTCCTGGTGTAACTCGGGCAGTTGTTGTTGCCATCCTGTACCTGTCCCGCAGCTGTGATGTTCGGATGTACCGATTCTGTGCAGGTGTTGTTACACGTGGTCTGGCACTGCGAGGACGATCAGCTGTCCGTCTTGTCTCCCTGTAGTGCTGTCTTAGGCGTCTCTCAGTACGGACATTGCAGTCCTTATGCCTCCTTGCAGCATGCCAAAGGCACGTTCACGCAGATGAGCAGGGACCCTGTGCATCTTTCTTTTGGTGTTTAATAGAGTCAGTAGAAAGGCCTCTTTAGTGTCCTAAGTTTTCATAGCATGTGAGCTATTAGTGTCTTAAAGACTGTTCCACGGGTACATGTTCATTAATTGTTGGGCGACCATGTTAAAACCCTTTACAATGAAGATCTTTGAAGTTATTTGGGATTTTTACGATTTATCTTTGAAAGACAGGGTCCTGAAAACCGGTGTTTCTTTTTTTGCTGAGTTTACAATGTAGATAATAGTAAAAAATAAAGAAAAACTCTTGAATGTGAGTAGGTGTCAGAACAATTTGACTGGTACTGTATGTTAAATGTGTATCTGTATCTGAAACAACTCTCTCTCTCTCTCTTTTGTTTTCATCTGTTTACAGAAATACTGCTGACCCTGGTGGAGCGTGTAGCCAACCAGAACCTTAATGCTATCACACCCAGGATCCAATGAGTTCGCTGGTTCGTCTTCAACCACCCAACCAATCTACCAACGGCTCTTTGAGTGAACCTGGCAGTGCCCTGACTCAGCTCTGCCCAACCAAGCCTGACCTCTGACTTCACCCACCTGGCATAAAGTGTTCCTCAGATCTATCCCCACTGGGGGGGGGGGTCACCCAGGGTTCAAGGGGGGAGTGGGGGGATGGGTTGGACTTTTAACGTGTTCCAAATGGCACCCTGTTCCCTATATAGGGCCCTGGTCGAAAGTAAAGCACTACACAGGGAAGAGGGAGGCAACCCTAAAACGCCTATCCCCTCCTTAAAGGAGAACCCGTGAGCCAGCCTGTCTCTGTCCAGCTGCATTCACCGTAGTGTGACTTACTGTAGGCCCCTCCCCCTCTATTGTAGATCCCTCCCCCTATGGGTTGATTGACTGTAGGCTCCTCCCCATCTGCCTGGAGGTCCACCCCCTCTGGGTTGACCTGACTGTACGCCCCTCCCCCCTCTAAGTTGGCCCTTCCCCCTCTGGTTTGACTGACTGAGTACTGGTGGCAGCGGTGGGATCCTCGTCAGATGAATGTATTCCTCTCTATGGACAGGTGGCCATTTTGTAATCTGATCTCATCTCAAACAATTTATACTTTTTTTTTTTTTTTTTCCCCCCCCCTGATCCCCTGATCCCCTCTGATGTTCTAGAACATTCCTCTCGTGTTTCACAATGGCATCAAAATGTTTACGTTTGGATTCTGGAGGGCAGCGGAGGGAGCGGAGGGAGCGGAGCAGCCAACTAATTTCAGCCGGTTTTGCCTTTTTTGCTGTTTGTTTTTGTTTTGATGATGATGATGATGATGATGATGATGATGATGATGATGAGGATAAAGACAAATGTTTTTTTGTTTATTTTTTTAAACACTGCAGATTATTGTTTTGACTGAAATAAATGCTTTGTATGATAATTAGACTAATTTAGTCCAGAGGTTTATAAGTTTATTAAATTAAGTTTTATTTTTCTGTTTAGATTTTTTTTGAAATTATCTTAAGATTTCTTTTTATTATCGTAGCAAACAACAGAAGACGAGGCAAAGTGAGGGAAAAGAGGCACTTTGTGTCGTTTTAAACTCGGCGGTTAAACTCTTCCTGGAAAGACTACTATACTCTATCACATTGAAATATTACGGATTTGACTTTGGTTCAGTAGTTTCATTAGAAGTTGTTGAATTACATCATGTGGTTGAAGACAACAGAAACAGACAGATTGTACAGACTGTACCAGTTGACAGACAGATTGTACAGACTGTACCAGTTGACAGACAGATTGTACATACTGTACCAGTTGACAGACAGATTGTACAGACTGTACCAGTTAACAGACAGATTGTACAGACTGTACCAGTTGACAGACAGATTGTACAAACTGTACCAGTTGACAGACAGATTGTACATACTGTACCAGTTGACAGACAGATTGTACATACTGTACCAGTTAACAGACAGATTGTACATACTGTACCAGTTGACAGACAGATTGTACATACTGTACCAGTTGACAGACAGATTGTACAGACTGTACCAGTTGACAGACAGATTGTACATACTGTACCAGTTGACAGACAGATTGTACAGACTGTACCAGTTAACAGACAGATTGTACATACTGTACCAGTTGACAGACAGATTGTACATACTGTACCAGTTGACAGACAGATTGTACATACTGTACCAGTTGACAGACAGATTGTACATACTGTACCAGTTGACAGACAGATTGTACATACTGTACCAGTTGACAGACAGATTGTACATACTGTACCAGTTGACAGACAGATTGTACATACTGTACCAGTTGACAGACAGATTGTACATACTGTACCAGTTGACAGACAGATTGTACATACTGTACCAGTTGACAGACAGATTGTACATACTGTACCAGTTGACAGACAGATTGTACATACTGTACCAGTTGACAGACAGATTGTACATACTGTACCAGTTGACAGACAGATTGTACATACTGTACCAGTTGACAGACAGATTGTACATACTGTACCAGTTGACAGACAGATTGTACATACTGTACCAGTTGACAGACAGATTGTACATACTGTACCAGTTGACAGACAGATTGTACAGACTGTACCAGTTGACAGACAGATTGTACAGACTGTACCAGTTGACAGACAGATTGTACAGACTGTACCAGTTGACAGACAGATTGTACAGACTGTACCAGTTAACAGACAGATTGTACACACTGTACCAGTTAACAGACAGATTGTACACACTGTACCAGTTACCAGACAGATTGTACATACTGTACCAGTTACCAGACAGATTGTACACACTGTACCAATTAACAGACAGATTGTACAGACTGTACCAGTTAACAGACAGATTGTACAGACTGTACCAGTTAACAGACAGATTGTACAGACTACCAGTTGACAGACAGATTGTACATACTGTACCAGTTACCAGACAGATTGTACATACTGTACCAGTTACCAGACAGATTGTACAGACTGTACCAGTTAACAGACAGATTGTACATACTGTACCAGTTGACAGACAGATTGTACAGACTGTACCAGTTGACAGACAGATTGTACATACTGTACCAGTTGACAGACAGATTGTACAGACTGTACCAGTTGACAGACAGATTGTACAGACTGTACCAGTTGACAGACAGATTGTACACACTGTACCAATTAACAGACAGATTGTACATACTGTACCATTTGACAGACAGATTGTACAGACTGTACCAGTTGACAGACAGATTGTACAGACTGTACCAGTTGACAGACAGATTGTACATACTGTACCAGTTACCAGACAGATTGTACATACTGTACCAGTTACCAGACAGATTGTACAGACTGTACCAGTTAACAGACAGATTTTCCTATTGATTTGGGCCTTTTCTCTTCTTTCACCTGGTCTTGACTGCCTCTGCTGTAAAAGCAGAGCGGTGTTTTATGTGTTTGTTTGAGAAGACTAGAGTCTGACCTTGTCGTTGATACGGTACAAGAGAGGAGCCTTTATCCAGACTCTAATGCAGGTTGTAGGTAGGTAGGTTTGCCTGGGGGGGGGCTATGTATACAGTGTACAGATTATCGCTTGCTTCTCAGCCTTGAGCGTATAGCTAGCACCACGACAGAAAGCCAGGACAAACTGCTCTGGTCCGTCAGTGTGATGTACTAAACAAGCAATAACAATTACTTCAGAATCTTACGTTTTGTGGGTTTTTTTTGTGCAGATTTTTTCCTGGGGGCTTCATTGTATGCTCTGCGGTCCGTCGGGAAATTAAAACACTGCTACTTTTTTATTGCAGTTTATATATATATATTTTTTTTAAATCTCTCTTAATCCAAATGATACGTTCATGGCAGACGATACAGCAGTGCTGGGTGTAGACGAGGAGGGAGTGTGGTGGTGGACCTTACTCACCCTCATGTTAACACACAGGGTGCATCCTAAATGGAACACCATGCCCTACATACTTTTAACCAGAGCCCTCTGGCATCATATTCCCCTGCCCCTGTAACGGGGATATAATGACATCATATTCCCCTGCCCCTGTAACGGGGATATAATGACATCATATTCCCTTGCCCCTGTAACAAGTATAATGACGTCATATTCCCTCGCCCCTGTAACGGGTATAATGACATCATATTCCCTAATGACATCATATTCCCTCGCCCCTGTAACGGGTATAATGACATCATATTCCCTTGCCCCTGTAACAAGTATAATGACGTCATATTCCCTCGCCCCTGTAACGGGTATAATGACATCATATTCCCTTGCCCCTGTAACAAGTATAATGACGTCATATTCCCTCGCCCCTGTAACAAGTATAATGACATCATATTCCCTCGCCCCTCTTAACGGGTATAATGACATCATATTCCCTCGCCACTGTAACGGGTATAATGACGTCATATTCCCTTGCCCCTCTTAACGGGTATAATGACATCATATTCCCTCGCCCCTGTAACGGGTATAATGACATCATATTCCCTCGCCCCTGTAACGTGTATAATGACATCATATTCCCTCGCCCCTCTTAACGGGTATAATGACATCATATTCCCTCGACACTGTAACGGGTATAATAACATCGTATTCCCTCGCCCCTCTAACAGGTATAATGACATCATATTCCCTCGCCCCTCTTAACGGGTATAATGACATCATATTCCCTCGACACTGTAACGGGTATAATAACATCGTATTCCCTCGCCCCTCTAACAGGTATAATGACATCATATTATGGTCACTGTAGATCCTTTGTTGCGTCAGTCAGACCTTATAACTATATCTTTCCACCAATCCTGAAATGTTGCATCATATTCCCTCGCCCCTGTAACGGGTATAATGACATCATATTCCCTAATGACATCATATTCCCTCGCCCCTGTAACGGGTATAATGACATCATATTCCCTAATGACATCATATTCCCTCGCCCCTGTAACGGGTATAATGACATCATATTCCCTCGCCCCTGTAACGGGTATAATGACATCATATTCCCTAATGACATCATATTCCCTCGCCCCTGTAACGGGTATAATGACATCATATTCCCTAATGACATCATATTCCCTCGCCCCTGTAACGGGTATAATGACATCATATTCCCTAATGACATCATATTCCCTCGCCCCTGTAACGGGTATAATGACATCATATTCCCTAATGACATCATATTCCCTCGCCCCTGTAACGGGTATAATGACATCATATTCCCTAATGACATCATATTCCCTCGCCCCTGTAACGGGTATAATGACATCATATTCCCTCGCCCCTGTAACGGGTATAATGACATCATATTCCCTCGCCCCTGTAACGGGTATAATGACATCATATTCCCTAATGACATCATATTCCCTCGCCCCGCTAACAGGTGTTGACTGTAGATGTTGCAGCATAGTCCCGTACGATTGTGTTCTTGCTTACTCCATTGTTGTCATTGTCAACTCAACTCGGCATAACCATTAGTGACAAGGAGTTGGCATGACGGCACATACAGCCTGGTGCTCACGCTAGCAATATTGACATTACTTCTGATAATAAGCCAGACATTAATATGGAGGACAAGCCAAATATCCCATGCCGTGTAAATTGGGTTATGAATTCTACCAGCCTTTCATTACATTGACGATGAAGGACAGAGGCGGGCTTAGCTGTGTTTCGTCCGTGTCCAATGAAACAGGCCCCCAAACAGCTGAATCCACCCAGGGTTTATTAGCAGCCCAGACAGTAGGATAGTCCATCAATCTCAGAGAAACATGCAACGCCACCTCGTAGTGTGTGTGTGTGTGTGTGTGTGTGTGTGTGTGTGTGTGTACAGCATTAAAAAAAAAGTGTATTTGATGTGGGATCTGAGATAAAAACTGAATGTATTGTCATGGCTGAGCTCAGATCAGAATAGACTGGAATAGCTGCGATTCAGATGACACCCTTTTTTTCCTTATATAGAGCCCTATGGACCTTGGTCAAAAGTAGTGCACTACATGTGGAATAGGATCCCATTGAGGATAGAAGCCCACCACTGTGGGAAGCTGTAAAAAAAAAAAAAAATACTATTCTCAGTGGATTGTTTAGTTCTGGAACTGCCCAAACCTGATGGATGACGTTACTCAAAAGCCCTGGTCTGAGAACAGTTTTTAGATGTTTATTTTTAATTTATTTATTTCCCTATTGGTAACAGTTTGGGTCAGGATGGAGAAAGCTGCTCACAGATCAGGGTCCGTATTCATAAAACCCTGGATCAGTTTAGCCTTTTTATATTATAATGAAAGGACGGGGGGCGGGGCCTCGGGGGCGGGGCCTGTGTGTGGGGGGTTGGGCTGGGGGCGGGGCCTGGGGCCGAGATCGACACTCCTTCTCTCCGAGATCGAGATCGACACTCCTTCTCTCAGATGATTTCTGATTACTGTACTTTGGGCTAACGGTCCCTTTTGAGTAACACTTTGTCTGTATGAGGCATACGGGGGTTCCTAGTATTCAGTGACTCTTATGTATGTTATGGGGCCTGTCTCAGAGATTTAAACGCTGTTTCCTCTGTTTTGCTGTACGATTGATTGATCACGATTTATCGAGATGTGTCACCGTCGATCACAGTTTTTGATAAAAGCTGGATGTCATTGCTGAGAATTGACTTACATTTTTAAGAATAGCCAATTCTAAAGAAATCACTCTTATCACCACCCCTCTGCCAATTTCCAAAGATTGTTAAGATTTTGAAATGAATATAAGCCATGAGGTAATGTTTTTTTTAAACATTTATATCAGGACTTGGAGCGAACAACCTTCTGCCCCTCAAAAAAATATCATACAGGCAGTGAATATAAATCAATTTACAACAAAATAATTCCTCTTCTATACCTTTCATTTGGGAGATTTTTTTAAATGCCCCTGTTTTTGTATTGTCTGCCAGTTTTCTTAGAGCTAAAATGCAAGAACCTTGAAATGCTAACAACAACAAAAAAAACTAGCATATTGCCTTAGATTGTCTGTTCTCCTTGTATATTTTAACGCTATCCGCGTCATGTTTGTATTGTGAATATGTACATTATTGAATGGGGTGCATCGTTGATCAACACATCTTAGTTGCTGAGACAAGCGGTCTCTCTCTCTCATTTGTGATTGGTTGAAGGCTGTATTATTTGAATAATTAAATACCCCCCCCCTAACTGTTGTGTCAGACTGCTATATGGAAGAAGAAAAAATATGATGCAATGGGATATTGAAGCAATATGTAATATATTCTATGAACTTTCTGGAGAAAGTAAGCTTACAGTGTTACGCGTTGCTCTGAGATGTATGTTTTTCTCCCCCAGATGTGTTTGTTCTCCAGAAAACATCGCACTGTTCGTTCGTTCCACCCGTCACTCACGCGTCAACGTTTGTAATCTTTAGTGTTGAGCATTTTATGCAAAAGTTAGATATGCCCGGCAGAAGTTTAAACACAGTTATATGCAAGTTGTCAACTAATAAGGCTTCGCTGATGCTATTTGCAATTTGATGTTGAATAATACAATGGTAAATAAAGAATTGTTATTGCAACATTTAATCTAGTTCCGCTATATTATTGAATCATATTTTATCGATACTGCACTGTTTGAGGGGAGAGCCTAGCCTGCAAGGAAGCGTCTCGTTGTCCTCACTGTGTAGCCTTACAGTATGACATGCTCTGTGTGTATAACAAATACACGTTGAATTAAATATTGTTTTGTGTTTAGATGCAAAAAGAAGTATGATCCTGAAAGTGGAGATATTATTTAAATTGATGGATGGGTAATTGAAAGCCAATTGCGTTGAGTGTTTGTCACGTACTCTGCAAGTTGTTGAATGCATGCTTTTAGTTAGATTGGACGATGCGTTACAGCTGTGATGCGGCTCAGTACTGTGAGTAGCTGGGACACGGGGAAGGGAAGGAAGTGTGAATGGGATAGTGATGGTAATGTTATTTAACCGTTTAACAAATCAACACCTCTCTGTTTCCATATTGCTCTGTTTGAATTGTTCGTTTTATCACGTCTTGCGTGATGCTGTTTTGTAAATTAATGAGGATTAAATTATTAATGGTTCTAACATAAACCGATTTGTTCGTTTTGTACTTCACTTACAGATTTATTTTCCAGTGGCATAATAACAACAATTTACGATCACTTTTTTATTAAATGAAATATTTCGGATATGATAGAAGCAAGCAACATAATGAAATGTTAGGCTACATAGGATTTCAGCATACACCTTTTATTTATTTTAGAAAACACATGTTTTATAGGCTGATTCATTACAATCATCATTATCTTAATTAACCATCCCCATCTAAATTTATCGAAAAGAAGTAATGAGGGGGGGACATAAATCGAGTTGACATTCGATTTTAAATGAGTTGTTTCTCTCAATAGGGTTTGGGATAACTGTAACCTTACCAATGGGCCTACCAGAATATTGGTTTTGGTACACGTTTACCAAAAATGTTTTTTTTTAATATATTTTTTTTAACGTCAATAAGGTGGTATTGTGTTCGCTTGTGTGTGTGCGTGGGGGGTTTGTAATGTAAAAAAAGGTGGAATCCTCCTGGGATTTGAGACGCAAGCAGGGTGACCATAGCTGCTCTCTGACCAATAGCAGGAGTGCAGCATCTCGAGACCATTTCATGAGTCCGGTACCATTAACCGTTCTGTATACAGCGTTCAGTTCAGTAGATACACCGGAACAACAAAGACAAATATCCTACCTGCTCCTGTCTCCCCTCTACTTTACCGTCATAGGATTCTATCGGCAAGATAAAGCGGCACACACTTGTAGACAAATATTAGTGTTTTGTCTTCGGACGACAACAACAAACAAATATTTAAATTGGGAACTTCAGATTTATAAATCAAATCAAAATCAAATCTCTCTCATTTATAAATAATCTCCTTTGAGGTAAGTCCGATTTTAAGATTGATCCTTCGCAAAAAAATATTTTAACTGCTTTAAAATATTATATTGCTATGTGTAAAATCGCTTTAGACCTATATAATTAGGCAACGTTTTAAATTATTTCTTGTAATTTCTCATCACTTTCCTTTATTATTTCTATAGACAATTTTATGCAGAAATGATCCATCTATAGCGCTCTTATAACCCGTTGTTAAAATAGCCATTGAACTGGTCTCGCCCTAATGCGTTTTAAAGGAGAGGTGACTTGCGATAGCTTCATTAATGTTGACCTCTGCCGTTGACCCGGTGTTCTTTAATTTGGGTGTCATGACCCTGATTTGTCTCAGTTACTGCTGGCTACCACCCACTCACTAGCCGCCCTGTGACGGGGAGGCCATGGCCCCTACAACTCATACTGCTCGTTTACAGGGATTCACAGTCGAGCACCAATTTAAAGTGGTTTACTCTGCAGGCTCAGGCATCACATTAAAGATATTGACGAACGTCAACTGTGTGTTTTGCGAACTGGAAAAAATGCCCAAACAGCTGTTTTTTTTATTGTAAGTGCTGTTTGGTAAATTTTAAAAAATCAGTCCTCTTACATTTAGGAATACATTTTCATGAATTTGTAAAGTGACAAAATATGTGTATAACTTTTAATATAATTAGTTTTAAGATTTCGGAACCATCCGTTCCTGCAGAAATTCGATCTTGTTAAACTGCTGTAGCCGTATAAGATTGGTATTATTCTAATAGCGATTAGATGAATGTTAAATATGATATTTTCATATTGTGCAATAATTGAAATTACAACCTTTTTTCTTTCGTTAATTGACATGAATATTGCGATGCAGGCTTATAGGCAATGTTTGTATTTCGTTCAGCAATCCTGTGATTTGACAGAAATATATTGATGACGTTTTTTAAAAATAACTAACCAACAATTAATTGTATTCTCTTTAAATGTATTTTGAGCGGATATAGGCCTTTAAAAATCATGCATTATTAGTTCGTTACCAAATTCCATTATTGTAGACTAATTGATTTAATTATGTTTCCTATTTGAAATCGGTTTATTAATCTTCAAATAATGATCTAGAAAATAAACTTGAGAGATAAAACTTAAATTTAGAAAAATATTTAAGGTAAGTGCTGGAAGTAAAGCTAAAATCTCTCCACCTCTATCTCTCTCCAGGCCGAATAGCTACAACGTCGACTAATTCCTATTCAAATCATCACAGATTGGCTCTGCCTCCCCGCCTGCTGTGATGTCTCTGTCCAGCATCCCCGCCGTGAAGGACAAGCCGTTCCACTCCAACCCCCTCAAAGCCAGGCCTGTCCGGGGTTCGGGTTACTACGCTGCCCCGCTGCCCGGAGCCCACCACTACATGAACATCTTCAGGAGCTCTCAGCATCCCCTCCACCCGCTCAAGTCTCTGGGACGGCTAGTCACCGACACCCAGGCAGTCATGCCGTTCAACTTCACCACCGGAACACCCTCGTTCTTCGGCAACGGCGGCCACCAAGCCACAGCCGTTAACGTTCTTCACGAGCAGATCTTCAACGTATCGCACATCCCGTACTTCAACCGGATGATGCCGGGAGTAGGACACACGATTTACTCCAAGCACGAGGAGCTGGCAGCGGTGGTGACCGAGCACGCCATCGGCCCGTTATCTGTAGGCCTATCAGACTTCAGTAGTCCCGTCTCGAGCAAGAGGTCCTCCGCTCCCTCACCGTCTAAAGAAAGTTTATTCCACCTCAGGGGAACCGAACTATCACCGGAGACAACGCGCACTTATAGTTTCAGCGAGGACGACCTTTTCATGGTCCTGTATGGATGTTCCCGGAGCCAGGTGCAGAATTCCGGTCAAGCCATCTCCGGAGTAGCCCTGCTTGGGAACTCAGGTAGACAGATACAGCTATATCAAAGGTTAATTTCCTTAAAGGAAAACGTGTGTACTTGCTTCAGCTGTCCAAAAGTATGTTAAGAAGAAGTTAACATTGTTAGATGCGGGGCGGCAGGTAGCCTAGTGCTTAGACCAGTAAACGAAAGGTTGCTGGATCGAATCCCCGAGCTGACAAGGTACACATCTGTCGTTCTGCCCCTGAACAAGGCAGTTCCCCGGTAGGCTGTTAAGAATGTATTCTTAACTGACTTGCCTAGTTAAATATAAAAAAAGATGCAACAACCACTTGGGGCTGGATAATTAATCAGTAGGCAATAAGTATGTATTTCTATTTCTAACGGGGACTTTATGGTTTACCTATATCATGAAACCAAACGGTCAATTCCAGGAGGGTTAATCTAGGTCTGAGAAACCAGCTCATATTGTCAGTCGTCTGTGTTCGATTTGTAATGTTCACCATTGATGACCAGCATCATTCACCAGCAACATTCACCAGCAACATTCTCTTCAACAGTTTGCAACAGCGAACAACTCACCTTGGAAACTGAGGCGCTTGGACTTCCAGAAGGTAATATCTCTCTGTCTGTCTGTCTGTCTGTCTGTCTGTCTGTCTGTCTGTCTGTCTGTCTGTCTGTCTGTCTGTAAAGGGTGTTAAGTTTAACGTGTTTTTAAATGTCACTTACAGGGTTATCTATCCACCAGACAAGTTACGGCAGTTTGTCCCACTACGGAGTTTACGCAGAGAAGAGCGCCATCACAAAGGGAACCCGGTTCGGCCCATTTCAGGGGAAACTGGTCAATACCAGCGAGATCAAAACATATGACGACAACACGCTGATGTGGGAGGTCAGTTATTATATGATGTTTTATTTTGTGTGTGTGTTTTATTTATCGTCAGATAAATGTTTTTATTTTTTAAACTTTTGTGTTTTATGTTGTCCATTAACCAGCGGTGCGTAAATGTGGGCCTAATAGCTACAACGTGCAGTTTAAACAATTTGTAGCCACGTCAACTTCTGTGCCATGAAAATAAGTGATTTTTGGAGTTCTATATCGAACATGTTGCTTCTTTGGACGAAATGAAAGAGCCATTTACTAACAAAGGTTCAGGCCTATATAGGACCTTGAGAGTTATATCCCTGCCCAGAGTGTAATGTGAATTTGAGCAGACAACAGCGAACAGAAAGCTAACACAGTCACATCGCGCTTGTGAAATGTCAGCTAACTAGCTCCCTTTTCATTTGGTTTCAGCCGTTTTGCATTGACATTTATATCCATATTAATGATGCTGCCGCTATGATTTCGCCAGGTTAGAAAAACGACTAGCTGACGACGTCCGACAGGTTAAATCTCTATGGCAGGGGGAGAGCCGAGGTCGCTGTGGCAAACGGCGAGGTTCATACAAACACGCTGTTGCTAACTAAATGCTAGCTAGAGGAAATCATGTATCTAATGAATGTATACACTCTTAGATTTAAAAAACAAAAAAAGGGTTCTAAATAAAAACCCTTTGGTCAATTCAAAATATAACTGCCATTCCAGCATAAACATACAAGAGGACAGTGATTGAACTTGCAAAAAGCCTACCGATAAGGCAACAACAAGCCATACCGTACTGGTCCATAGAGATGTCAGCCAGAGTTGATGCCAAGATTGACATGGGCCATCATTCAAACGAACAAATACCTCCCGGTCCACCAGTACATATTTCCAAACTATGTTGGTATATAATGACAACAACATCTAAAAACTATTCAGGTGTTCATTATTTAATTGTTTGTTATATTATATTCTTGGCTATAAATATTAAAATGTATTAGTAGTAGCCGTAATTCATAAATGGCACCATGAAGGGTTCCATATAAAAAACATTTTGGTTCCGTGATGAACCACCCTTGGGGTTCTGATCAAAGAACCCTGTGATGAAAGGGTTCTATATAGGTGTTCCATATAGGAAGCAAGCGATTAGAACCCATTTTTGTTCTATAGGGAACAATTTTTTTTGTTCTAACATGTTCTCCCTGTCCGCTGATCCAGGTGTTCAAGAACGGCGGGTTGAGTCACTTTGTCGACGGCCGGGGCTCGTCCGGTAACTGGATGTCCCTGGTGAAGTGCGCACGCTTCCCAGAAGAGCAGAACCTGATCGCGGTACAGAGTAAGGGACAGATCTTCTACGAGGCCTGTAAGGAGGTCCAGCCGGGCCAGGAGCTGCTGGTCTGGTACGGGGACTGCTATGTTCAGTTCCTGGGGATTCCTCTCACTCTGAAAGACTCGCTGGAGGAGGGGAATGCCATGCTTCCACTTGAAGGTAAGGACAGTTCATATAGAATATCATTATTTTATTTTTTTCCAGTAAGAACTTCATTTGTGGGTGGCATATATGACCCGTTATTCGTGCATACCTATTTGCATGTTTAATATATGCACATATACTCTACTGGGCTCATTATATTCTCTGTTATAAACTGGGTGGTTCGACCCCTGAATGCTGATTGGCTGACAGCCGTGGTATATCAGACCATATACCATGGGTAGGATTTTGCTTCATTCTATTCTATAAGTGTATCGAACGTGTTTATTTCTAGTAACAACGACGCCACTGCAATTTACCAAGGCGTTCCCTGACGTTCCCTGACGTTTTCCTCTTTCAGATTGTGGAGAGGGTTTTAAGTGTGATCGGTGTGGGAAAGTGTTCGCCTATCGATACTACA
Source organism: Oncorhynchus clarkii lewisi (assembly GCF_045791955.1). NCBI lineage: Eukaryota > Metazoa > Chordata > Actinopteri > Salmoniformes > Salmonidae > Oncorhynchus > Oncorhynchus clarkii. Next base: position 7,147,845 of record NC_092161.1, read on the forward strand.
GAGACAAGCATCTGAAGTACACGCGCTGCGTGGACCAGGGCGACCGGAAGTTCCCGTGCAACCTCTGCAGCAGGTCGTTTGAGAAGAGAGACCGATTGAGGATCCATATACTACACGTTCACGAGAAACACAGACCACACAAGGTACACAGGAATTACTCAGACCCTTTGACTTGTGACACAATTCGTTGTGTTGCAGCCTGAATTCAAAAATGGAATCAATTAACTTGTGTTTTTTTTTCTCTCACTCATCTACACACAATACCCAATACTGACAAAGTGGACACACACTTTCAAAAACATTTTTTTTGTAAAGCATTGAAATACAGAAATACATAATTTCCATGTACATAGGTATTCACACTCCTTTGCTATGACACGACAAATTGAGCTCAGGTGCATCCAATTTCCTTCGATCATCTTTGAGATGTCACTACAACATGATTGGATGGAGTGCACCTGTGGCCAATTTAAATTGTTTGGACATGATTTAGAAACATACCTGTCTATATAAGGTCCTACAGTTGACAGTGCATGTCAGGGCAGGAACTATACCATGAAGCCCAAGGAACTGTCCGTAGATCTCTGAGATAGAATTGTGACGAGGCATATACAGTGGGGAGAACAAGTATTTGATACACTGCCGATTTTGCAGGTGTTCCTACTTACAAAGCATGTAGAGGTCTGTAATTTTTATCATAGGTACACTTCAACTGTGAGAGACGGAATCTAAAATCCAGAAAATCACATTGTATGATATTTAAGCAATTAATTTGCATTTTATTGCATGACATAAGTATTTGATCACCTACCAACCAGTAAGAATTCCGGCTCTCACAGACCTGTTAGTGTTTCTTTAAGAAGCCCTCCTGTTCTCCACTCATTACCTGTATTAACTGCACCTGTTTGAACTTGTTACCTGTATTAAAGACACCTGTCCACACACTCAATCAAACAGACTCCACCCTCTCCACAATGGCCAAGACCAGAGAGCTCTGTAAGGACATCAGGGATAAAATTGTAGACCTGCACAAGGCTGGGATGGGCTACAGGACAATAGGCAAGCAGCTTGGTGAGAAGGCAACAACTGTTGGCGCAATTATTAGAAAATGGAAGAAGTTCAAGATGACGGTCAATCACCCTCGGTCTGGGGCTCCATGCAAGATCTCACCTCGTGGGATATCAAGGATCATGAGGAAGGTGAGGGATCAGCCCAGAACTACACGGCAGGGGACAGGGGACAGGACGACTGCACCGTATTGAGGGGAGGATGGATGGGGCCATGTATCGCAAGATCTTGGCCAACAACCTCCTTCCCTCAGTAAGAGCATTGAAGATGGGTTGTGGGCTGGTCTTCCAGCATGAAAACGACCCAAAACACACAGCCAGGGCAACTAAGGAGTGGCTCCGTAAGAAGCATCTCAAGGTCCTGGAGTGGCCTAGCCAGTCTCCAGACCTGAACCCAATAGAAAATCTTTGGAGGGAGCTGAAAGTCTGTATTGCCCAGCGACAGCCCCGAAACCTGAAGGATCTGGAGAAGGTCTGTATGGAGGAGTGGGCCAAAATCCCTGCTGCAGTGTGTGCAAACCTGGTCAAGAACTACAGGAAACGTATGATCTTTGTAATTGCAAACAAAGGTTTCTGTAACAAATATTAAGTTCTGCTTTTCTGATGTATCAAATACTTATGTCATGCAATAAAATGCAAATGAATTACTTAAAAATCATACAATGTGATTTTCTGGATTTGTTTTAGATTCCGTCTCTCACAGTTGAAGCGTACCTATGATAAAAATTACAGACCTCTACATGCTTTGTAAGGAGGAACACCTGCAAAATCGGCAGTGTATCAAATACTTGTTCTCCCCACTGTATCTGGGGGAAGGGTACAAAACAATTTCTAGAGTGTTGAAAGTTTCCAAGAGCATCATTGGGAAATGGAACAAATATGCAACTACCCAGACTGCCTAGAGCTGGCAGTCCGACCAGACTGAGAAACCGGGCAAGAAGGACCTTGGTCAGGGAGGTGACAAAGAACCCAATGACCACTCTGACAGAACTACAGAGTTCCCGTGGCTGAGATGGGAGAACCTGCCAGAAGGACAACAGTCTCTATGACGCTGCACCAATCTGGGCTTGATGAGAGAGTGGCCAGACGGAAGCCACTCCTGAGAAACAGGCACATGACCGCACGCCTGGAGTTTGGAAAAAGCCACATCATAAAAGATTCTGTGGTATAATGAGACAAAAATGTAACTCTTTGGCCTGAATGGAAAGCACTTTTATCTGGAGAAAACCAGGCACAGCTCATCACCCGTCTAACACCCTCCCTTCCGTGAAGCATGGTGGTGGTAGCATCATGCTATGGGGATGCTTTTCAGCAGCAGGGACTGGGAGACTGGTGAGGATGGAGGGAACCATGAATAGAGCAAATCCTTAACGAGAACATTAGACTGGGGCGAAGATTTATGTTCCAACCCCCAATCATACGGCCAAAGCAACCCTGGAATGGCTTCAGCGCAAACAATGTTAAAGTCCTTGAATGGCTGCAGCAAAAGTCTAGACTGGAATCCCATTGAAAATCTGTGGAAAGACTTGAAGATTTCTTTTCGCCACCGCTCTCCATTTAATTTAACAGAGCTTGAGAAAATCTGCAAGGAAGAATGGGAGGAAGAATCCTCAAATACAGATGTGCAAAGCTGATACAGACATATCCAAGATGACTCAAAGCTGATACAGACATATTCAAGATGACTCAAAGCTGATACAGACATATTCAAGAGGACTCAAAGCTGATACAGACAAATCCAAGAGGACTCAAAGCTGATACAGACACATCCAAGACGACTCAAAGCTGATACAGACATATCCAAGACGACTCAAAGCTGATACAGACATATCCAAGACGACTCAAAGCTGATACAGACATATCCAAGACGACTCAAAGCTGATACAGACATATCCAAGACGACTCAAAGCTGATACAGACATATCCAAGACAACTCAAAGCTGATACAGACATATCCAAGACGACTCAAAGCTGTAATCACCGCCGAAGGTACATCTACAAAGTATTGACTCAGGGGTGTGAATACTTATGTAAATGAGATATTTCTTTATTTAAGTTTCAATAAATTTGGAAAAAAAACATGTTTTCAATTTGTCATTATGGGGTATTGTGTGTAGATGGGTGAGAGAGAAAAAAATACACTTAATTGATTTTGAATTCAGGCTGTAATACAATACAATTTGGAATAAGTCAAGGGGTCTGAATACTTTCTGAAGGAAGAGTACTTTTCTCTTACATTTTAGAAGCCCCTAAGTTATCTTTCTTTTTTTCTCATTTTTTACCTCTCCTGCACATCTTGGTCTTTGTTTCTCACCATCTTTGTTTTTTAAAATGTTCTTTGTGTGTCAAAAGATGATGATAATCTATAAGTGAAGGGTACTGTAGTCTTTCCTTATCCCCCCCCCCCTCCATATTTAGATTTAAAAAATAAATAAAAATCCTCGTCCTTAATTTCTCTCCTCTCTTCCTTCCTAGTGCTCAGTGTGTGGGAAGAGTTTCTCTCAGTCTTCCAGTCTCAACAAACACATGCGCGTGCACTCTGGAGAGCGCCCTTACAAGTGTGTGTACTGTAACAAGGTAAGCATAGAAGAGAGAGAGAGAGAGTGTGTGTGTGTACTGTAACAAGGTAAGCATGGAAGAGTGTGTGTACAATCCTCGGTGGGCGTGTGAGGTCAGACCCCGATGGAGTTCGAGCTTACCATTTTAGAATCTTCCCCCTCATTTTAAATGGTGCATTTTGGCGTGAGCCTCCTCGTTATGGTCTCGTCGTGCAGCCTGCAGGCACGCTCCACCGAGACACTTCCATGGTGATTAGCGCCAGATGTACACCCACCCTATTGTTCCTCCCTCTCCCCGAGATTACACTCTGAATTTACGGCTCTCAAAGGAACAGACGTTTTCTTTGTTGTTTGTAGGGTATGAGATCCTCCTCTTCGGTTTTTATGTAGGCCTAGACTACTTAAATAATGTTGTTTCATCCCAAAACCCTGTTGTTAACAATGTTATCTACTTGCTAGTGTTTTAAAAATCTCCAAATTATAAGGTAGCCTGTTTTGAAATCGAATTGACTCAAATATCAGGCCTGGGTACAATTGTATTTAATTGCCATGAACAATCTGCCGCGTTGTTAAAAGTAGAAAAAGTCAGTTACCTAAATATTATCAGAACTACTGAGTGCATATTCTCCAGTTCCACGAGTTTCACTCAAACTTCTATGTTCTCGACTCTAGGCCTTTACTGCCTCCAGCATCCTGCGCACGCACATCCGCCAGCACTCCGGAGAGCGGCCTTTCAAGTGTAAACACTGCGGGAAAGCCTTCGCCTCGCACGCGGCTCACGACAGCCACGTCCGGCGCACCCACGCCAAGGATAAACCCTACCCGTGCGACGTGTGTAGAAGCACCTTTCAAGAAGCGACAGAACTCAATAACCACATGAAGAGTCACACAAGTAAGATTTGAGATTTGACTGTCACTAAGCCTACTGAAGGAATAGGACACGTTTGTACCAAGGTATAGGCCTATATCTTGAATGCAAAACCAAAATACAGGATAAATACAGAACTATAGGACTGTACTTATGTGTTGATTTAATTGCCTAATAATATGGATTTTCATTGTAAAATATTATCTTTTCATTATTGACAGAAAGACCCCTCTCAGAAACCACTACCATCTCAATAAACGGATCGTTGGAGGATACAACAACGATGCTTTCAGTCACCAAGGACTGCAGGACGCAAAGACTGACGGAGGAGAACATCTCGTACACAGGACTGACGGTTCTGAACCCAGAATATCGACCCTGGAACTAAAAACCATTCCATAGAATTAGAATGTGGCATTCTAGAATGTGCCGAATAAATTTCGATTAGAGCTCAAATCGTTGCTAGGACACTTCCAAAAACATTTTTTTTTAAAGATAATAACCATTGGAAATATATTTAATATCACCACTTTACTGTATTGTATGACACACTGTACATAACTTTTTTTTGTTAAATGTATTTATTTTTTCGAATCTGTTTTGATGTAATGAGAAGACGTTTTTTTTTCTGTCTAAAATCTTTTGTTATTTGTGTTATTTGGTTAATTATTGGTGTTGATCAATGTAATAATGCAAGATTTTAACGAAATGTTACATAAAACATGTATTAACGTTCGTTGAGCACCATTTCTTATAGTTCAGCATTAAAATCGGCTTGTATTATTATTTAAAAATGCCGTTTACAAGTTTTTCATTGCTACATGCATCCCCGGACTTGTGTTCATTTAAACGTGTTAATTTATCGGCATACAATGTTTATCGTGCTACCTCTAAATCCATCCTATTTCGGTCTTTCATGGCTGACTGTGCTTTTACCGACTGTCTGTTTCGTGTCTCTTGTGTATCTGTGTTTAACTGTTTAAAAGCATCGGCTTTCTAATAAATATGAATTAAATAATAGCATGAAAATAAGCCTGGGTTAGTTTGTTTGCAACGATAATGCCTTGACATATATATTACACAAACAGTATTCGGATCGAGAAAGGACAACTGATGTTGATTTTACAATGTAATTGACCACGAACATATTTTGGGGACATACTTAATACATTTCACATATTAGTGAACATCGAAAATATCGAAACACAATTAGATTAAATTCTGGTTACTACATTTATGCTTTTCGTTTGAAAACAAGACCCTTCCCTTGTATTTGATAAGGCTACTAATAGATTTGAATAACTAACTAACTATCTGATACATTTTCGATTAACAATAACATCTTTATTCAATGTATTTTTGAATTTAAACGTTTTAACCTTTATTTAACTAGGCAAGTCAGTTAAGAACAAATTCTTATTTACAATGACTGCCTACCCCGGCGATACCCTAACCCGGACAAACCCAAATCCGGACAAAGCTGGGCCAATTGTGCGGGGGACTCCCAATGACGGCCGGGTGTGATACAGCCTGGATTAGAACCAGGGACTGTAAGTGACGCCTCTTGCCCTGAGATGCAATGCCTTAGACGGCTGTGCCACCCGGGAGCCAATTCTACGGTTATAACGTAATTTCATGATCAGTAAAAATCGTTTTATAGACTGTTCTACCAGGTATGTCAGAGTTGCCACGGAATGATGTAACGGCTATAATGCAGATATCGACGATTCTTAATGTATCACATATTGGAAGGATTCTTGTTGAATTTAACTAGGAGCTCATAAATTATTTTCTTTCCGCTGTCATGGTAGAATGGAGGCTTCAGTTCCACCTGAATGGTCTCAGTGGGGACCTCACACACATGAACTGTGTGTGTGTGTGTGTGAGAGAGCCAAGCCTGCTCTTTTCAGACAGCAAGGAGGAACATAGTGTATGTGTGATGAGTATGGGGGGGGAATGATCCTTCAGTCCTGGCAGTGGGAAAATGAACCAATCCCACGAACCCCAGTGACACCAAATGAATGACAATGGAGTAGCAGCAATGAGGTGGTCTGAGGGACAGGGGAGGACAGAGGACGAGGCTGTAGCATAAGGACACAAAGACTGTCCCAATGACATCTGCTCTTCTCCCTCTGCTCCTCTCTGACTGTCCCTTACCCTCACCTTAACCCTCTGCTCCTCTCTGCCTGTCTCTTACCCTCACCTTAACCCTCTGCTCCTCTCTGACTGTCACTGACCCTCACCTTAACCCTCTGCTCCTCTCTGACTGTCTCTTACCCTCACCCTAACCCTCTGCTCCTCTCTGACTGTCACTGACCCTCACCTTAACACTCTGCTCCTCTCTGACTGTCTCTTACCCTCACCTTAACCCTCTGCTCCTCTCTGACTGTCTCTTATCCTCACCTTAACCCTCTGCTCCTCTCTGACTGTCTCTTATCCTTACCTTAACCCTCTGCTCCTCTCTGACTGTCCCTGACCCTAACATTAAGAATGCAAATAGTCTGGGTAACCATTTGACTAGATGTTCAGGAGTCTTATGGCTTGGGGGTAGTAGCTGTTTAGAAGCCTCTTGGACTTATACTTGGCGCCCCGGTACCGCTTGCCGTGCGGTAACAGAGAGAACAGTCTATGACTAGGGTGGCTATATAGATGCTGGCTATTTTAAAGGTTACAACAGGTTAACCTCTTTATGGTGAAGTCATAACTCATGCTGTTATAGGTTAAGATATTACACCATCTCCTCTCCCCTCCTCTCCGCTCTCCTCCCCTCCTCCCCTCCTTCCCCTCATCCCCCTCCTCTCCTCTCCTCTCCTCTCCTCTCCTCTCCTCTCTATTCTACCACCACTCTCCTCTCCTCTCCATTCTACCACCACTCTCCTCTCCTCTCCTCTCCTCTCCTCTCCTCTCCTCTCCTCTCCTCTCCTCTCCTCTCCTCTCCATTCTACCACCACTCTCCTCTCCTCTCCTCTCCTCTCCTCTCCTCTCCTCTCCTGCCCTTCCCCTCATCCCTCTCCTCTCCTCTCCTCTCCTCTCCTCTCCTCTCCTCTCCTCTCCTCTCCTCTCCATTCTACCACCACTCTCCTCTCCTCTCCTCCTCCCCTTCCCCTCACCCCCCTCCTCTCCTCTCCTCTCGTCTCCTCTCCTCTCCTCTCCTCTCCTCCCCTGCCCTTCCCCTCATCCCCCTCCTCTCTATTCTACCACCACTCTCCTCCACTCCCCTCATCCCCTTCCTCTCTCTCTCCTTGTATTGTTATAACATGTTGTTATGATAAGTTTATGTATGAGATTGAATGATCTCCTAAAAACTAATGTGATACTAGACCACAGTGTTTTGTCATATAATCAATCACCTATATCTGCCACTTAATAGGAACTTACTAGATGTAGTTGGGATAAACTCTCCTCTCCTCTCCCCTCCTCTCTTCACCCCCCCCCTCCTCTCCTCATCTCTCCTCATCTCTCCTCTCCTCTTCCCCCTCCTCCCCTTTTCCTCTACTCTTCTCTCCTCTTTCCTCTCCTCCCCTCCCCTCCCATTCCTCTCCTCTCCTCTCCTCTCCTCTCCCCTCCTCTCTTCACCCCCCCTCATCTCTCCTCATCTCTCCTCTCCTCTCCTCTTCCCCCTCCTCCCCTTTTCCTCTACTCTTCTCTCCTCTTTCCTCTCCTCCCCTCCCCTCCCATTCCTCTCTTCTCCTCTCCTCTCCTCTCCTCTCCTCTCCTTTCCTCTCCTCCCCTCGCCTTCCTCTCCTTTCCTCTCCTCTCCTCTCCTCTCCACTCCTCTCCTCTCCTCTCCTCTCCTCTCCTCTCCTCTCCTCTCCTCTCCTGTGGTAGGGCAGTAAGGTTGAGTGTGGTCCATCTGATCTATTACCTTGTATTGATCTTCTACTAGCTGTGTGTCTGTGTGTGTGTGTGTGTGTGTGTAGAGGCGTCGAAAGCTCTAAGACTACCCACAGGCTCTTAGCTGAGTGGCCCTCCCTCCCTCCCTCCCTCCCTCCCTCCCTCCCTCCCTCCCTCCCTCCCTCCCTCCCTCCCTCCCTCCCTCCCTCCCTCCCTCCCTCCCTCTACCTCCACCTCCTCCACCTCTCCTTCCTTCCCTCCCCCTCCTCCACCTCTCCCTCCCTCTACCTCCCCCTCCCTCCACCTCCCCCTCCCTCCACCTCTCCATCCCTCCACCTCCCCCTCCCTCCACCTCCCCTCCCCCTCCCTCCACCTCTTCCTCCCTCTACCTCCCCCTCCCTCTACCTCCCCCTCCCTCTTCCTCCCTCTACCTCCCCCTCCCTCCACCTCTCCATCCCTCCCTCCACCTCTCCATCCCTCCCTCCACCTCTCCATCCCTCCCTCCACCTCTCCATCCCTCCACCTCTCCATCCCTCCACCTCTCCATCCCTCCACCCCTCCCTCCACCTCTCCATCCCTCCACATCTCCATCCCTCCACCCCTCCCTCCACCTCTCCATCCCTCCACCTCTCCATCCCTCCCTCCACCTCTCCATCCCTCCACCTCCCCATCCCTCCACCTCTCCATCCCTCCACCCCTCCCTCCTCCCTCCCGGCAAATAGAACCCATTACTGAGTACCACTCTCCATATTTTCAAGCATAGTGGTGTCTGCCTCATGTTATGGGTATGCTTGTAATCGTTACTGACTGTGGAGGTTTTCAGGATAAGAAATACATAGAATGGAGAAGCACAGGCAAAATCCTAGAGGAAAACCTGTATGAGTCTGCTTTCCACCAGACACTGGGAGACAAATGCACCTTTCAGCAGGACAATATCCTAAAACACAAAGGACAAATCTACACTGGAGTTGCTTACCAAGAAAACAGTAAATGTTCCTGAGTGGCCGAGTTGCAGTTTTGACTTAAATCTGCTTGAAAGAATAATGGACAAATATTGTACAATCCAGGTGTGCACAGCTCTAAGAGACTTACCCAGAGAGACTCCCAGATGTAATCGCTGCCAAAGATGACTCTAACATGTTTTAACTGAGAGGTGTGAATACCTACGTAAATGAGTTGTTTCTGTATTTCATTTTCAACACATCTGCCAATATGGAGAGGTGGGGTATTGTGATGTCATTATGGGGTATTGTGATGTCATTATGGGGTTTTGTGATGTCATTATGGGGTATTGTGATGTCATTATGGGGTATTGTGATGTCATTATGGGGTATTGTGATGTCATTATGGGGTATTGTGATGTCATTATGGGGTATTGTGTGTAGATGGGTGAGAAAAAAACTTCTCTTTAATCAGTTTTTAATTCAAGTTGTAACAACAAAAACATGGAATAAGTTAAGGGATATGAATACTTTATGTATGAACACAACTTTGAATCTCCTCACAGACTACTGAAAATGGCCCCTCCATCTCTTCTCCTAAAGGTGGATGAACAGCTTGAGAACAGAATGTTGTGTGTTCCAAATGGCATCCTAGGTAGTGCACTATTTTTCACCAGGGTCCATAGAGCGCTGGTCAAAAGCAATGTACTATATAGGGAATAGGGAGTCATTTTGGGACACAGCCTAAGTCTCAGAGGGCTCAGGCTGGCGGTTTGGGGCCGTTATCTGCTGGTGATTTCCACAGGGACGGTAGACAGTAGAGAGGAGCACACCACAGTAATCCCAGAGACACATCCAGGCTCAATGGCCTGAACACAGCCTGCATACAGCTGACAGGATGGATGAATAGCAGGCAGATCAAACAGGGGGAAAGCCACTCCACATTCTAGAGCTGGAAGAGAAGGAGAGCCCAGATGATCAGACTGGGGGGGGGGGGGGGGGGGGGGGGGTGTTTGTGTTACAGCCAGAGAGGCAGATGGTCATCCCCTTCTGCATTGGGGCTGGTGTGGGGTTCCACTGTTAGCCTCTCCCGTGGGACAACACACTTCAGACCCCCACCACCACCTCCCTTACCCTCTTCCAGAAACCTCAGGTAAAGTCTCTATCAAATCACAGAGTGTGAGCCGCTTGTAGAACTAACCAGTTTAACGAGTTAGATCTTACCGGAACCTCATTCCCCAGCTTGAAATGAGTTATTTAATTAGTACCTTTTCTTTAGTGTAATCGGCTAAAAGATCAAGAGGAGGACAGAACAAGGAGAGAGAGGAGGACAGAACATGATGAGAGGAGGACAGAACAAGGAGAGAGAGGAGGACAGAACAAGGAGAGAGAGGAGGACAGAACAAGGAGAGAGAGGAGGACAGAACAGGAAGAGAGAGGAGGACAGAACAAGATGAGAGAGGAGGACAGAACAGGAAGAGAGAGGAGGACAGAACAAGGAGAGAGAGGAGGACAGAACAGGAAGAGAGAGGAGGACAGAACAAGGAGAGAGAGGAGGACAGAACAGGAAGAGAGAGGAGGACAGAACAAGGAGAGAGAGGAGGACAGAACAGGGAGAGAGAGGAGGACAGAACAGGAAGAGAGAGGAGGACAGAACAAGATGAGAGAGGAGGACAGAACCAGGAGAGAGGAGGACAGAACAAGGAGAGAGAGGAGGACAGAACAAGGAGAGAGGAGGACAGAACAAGGAGAGAGGAGGACAGAACAAGGAGAGAGAGGATGACAGAACAAGGAGAGAGAGGAGGACAGAACAATGAGAGAGGGGAGGACATAACATGAAGAGAGAGGAGGACAGAACAAGGAGAGAGAGGAGAACAGAACAAGGAGAGAGAGGAGGACAGAACAAGGAGAGAGAGGAGGACAGAACATGATGAGAGAGGAGGACATGACAGGGAGAGAGAGGAGGACAGAACAAGGAGAGAGAGGAGGACAGAACAAGGAGAGAGAGGAGAACAGAGTAAGGAGAGAGAGGAGAACAGAACATGAAGAGAGGAGAACAGAACAAGGAGAGAGAGGAGGACAGAACAAGGAGAGAGGAGGACAGAACAAGGAGAAAACAAGTACAAAAGGGAAGATGAAAACATAAATATGGGTTGTAATTTACAATGGTGTTTGTTCTTCACTGGTTGGCCTTTTCTTGTGGAAACAGTCTCTCTCTCTCTCTCTCTCTCTCTCTCTCTCTCTCTGTCTCTCTCTCTCTGTCTCTCTCTCTCTCTCTCTCTCTCTCTCTCTCTCTCTCTCTCTCTCTCTCTCTCTCTCTCTCTCTCTCTCTCTCTCTCTCTCTCTCTCTCTGTCTCCCTCTCTCAGCATGGAACACACATGTTTACATTGAAGTTAAAGTACAAAAGGGAAGATAAAAACATAAATATGGGTTGTAATTTACAATGGTGTTTGTTCTTCACTGGGTGCCCTTTTTCACAAAGATATGTGTAACTTATTTAGAACGTAATCAAACTGTACCACCCTAACTAAATTAGTTTGAAGTGTTTTTGGAAATGAAAGGGATTCCCATGTCTGCCTCTAGAATGGATGGCTCCCCAGTCTCCAAGGGGTTTTATACTGTAGTTGTGTATTCACTTCCTCCCATCAAACAGTGTTAAAACTCCACAGCATCCTTATCTTTAGTTTACCCCTCTGATCCACAGGTCAATATCTACACTATAGGTCTACCTCTCTCTCTCTCTCTCTCTCCCACTCTCCTTTCCTCTCTCTCCTTTCCCCTCTTTCTCCCTCTCTCTCCCCCCTCTCTCCTTTCCTCTCTCTCCTTTCCCCTCTCTCTCCCTCTCTCTCCTTTCCCCTCTCTCTCCCCCCTCTCTCCTTTCCCATCTCCCTCTCTTATTCTCTCTCCTTCCCCCTCTCTCTCATTCTCTCTCATTCCCCCTCTCTCTCATTCTCTGTCTGTCTGTCTGTCTGTCTGTCTGTCTGTCCGTCTCTCTCTCTCTCTCTGTCTCCCTCTCTCAGCATGGAACACACATGTTTACATTGAAGTTAAAGTACAAAAGGGAAGATGAAAACATAAATATGGGTTGTAATTTACAATGGTGTTTGTTCTTCACTGGCTGGCCTTTTCTTGTGGAAACAGGTCACTCTTTCTGCCTTGGCAGTTATACATGGTTGTGTTTGCTCTCTCTGCTACTTTTGGAAAGGGGGAGGGGGGAAGGAGAGGAGGGGGAGTGAGGATGGGGAGGAGGAGGGAAGAGGGAGAAGGAGGGGAAGGGGGAGCGGGATAAAGGGAGGAGTGGAGGATAGGGGTAAGAGGGAGGGAGGAAAGAGGAGAGGGAGGAGAGGAGGAGAGGGGTAAGAGGGAGGGAGGAAGGAAGGAGAAGAGGGAGGAGATGGGGAAGGGGGAGAGAGAGGTGAGGAGGAAAGGGGGAGAGAGGGAGAGGGTGAGATGGGGGAAGGGGCAGAGGGGGAATGGACAGAGGGAGGAAAACAAAGGGGAGGGAGAGGGGGGAATGGGGGATAGGGAGGAGAGGGAGGGAGTTAAAGAACAGTGAGGCCTCAGGCATGCTGTACTGGATTAGCTAATAAGCACTTGTTTTCTCTCTCCTCCATCCCTCCATCCTATCCGCCTATCCCCTCAAGCTGCAGGGCCACCAGCCGGTCACGAAGGCCAATAATCAATTCCCTCATGGCCTATCTGGGGATGCTAGAGCATGAGAGAGCTGAACGGTACAGTATTACACTATAACCCCCCCCCCCACACACACACACACACACACACACTAAGGATAAGCAGAAGGGGGCTAGTCAGCAACACACTCATCAATATCTGTCGCTCACATTTAACAAAGTTTATCAGCAGGGGGGCAGGAGAGAACAGCTAGTTTATCAGCAGAGGGGCAGGAGAGAACAGCTAGTTTATCAGCAGAGGGGCATGAGAGAATAGCTAGTTTATCAACAGAGGGGCAGGAGAGAACAGCTAGTTTATCAGCAGAGGGGCAGGAGAGAACAGCTAGTTTATCAGCAGAGGGGCAGGAGAGAACAGCTAGTTTATCAGCAGAGGGGCAAGAGAGAACAGCTAGTTTATCAGCAGAGGGGCAAGAGAGAACAGCTAGTTTATCAGCAGAGGGGCAGGAGAGAACAGCTAGTTTATCAGCAGAGGGGCAGGAGAGAACAGCTAGTTTATCAGCAGAGGGGCAGGAGAGAACAGCTAGTTTATCAGCAGAGGGGCAGGAGAGAATAGCTAGTTTATCAACAGAGGGGCAGGAGAGAACAGCTAGTTTATCAGCAGAGGGGCAGGAGAGAACAGCTAGTTTATCAGCAGAGGGGCAGGAGAGAACAGCTAGTTTATCAGCAGAGGGGCAAGAGAGAACAGCTAGTTTATCAGCAGAGGGGCAAGAGAGAACAGCTAGTTTATCAGCAGAGGGGCAAGAGAGAACAGCTAGTTTATCAGCAGAGGGGCAGGAGAGAACAGCTAGTTTATCAGCAGAGGGGCAGGAGAGAACAGCTAGTTTATCAGCAGAGGGGCAGGAGAGAACAGCTAGTTTATCAGCAGAGGGGCAGGAGAGAACAGCTAGTTAATCAGCAGAGGGGCAGGAGAGAACAGCTAGTTGATCAGCAGAGGGGCAGGAGAGAACAGCTAGTTTATCAGCAGAGGGGCAGGAGAGAACAGCTAGTTTATCAGCTAGTTTATTAGAACTCTGTTCAGTCTACTTTTAGTCCAGTCTACTTTGTCCAGTCCACTTGGTCCAGTCTACTTGGTCAAGTCTACTTGGTTCAGTCCACTTTGTCCAGTCTACTTTGTCCAGTCTACTTGGTCCAGTCCACTTGGTCCAGTCTGCTTGGTCCAGTCTACTTTTAGTCCAGTCCACTTGGTCCAGTCTACTTGGTCCAGTCCACTTTGTCCAGTCTACTTGGTCCAGTCTACTTGGTCCAGTCCACTTTGTCCAGTCTACTTGGTCCAGTCCACTTGGTCCAGTCTGCTTGGTCCAGTCTGCTTGGTCCAGTCTGCTTGGTCCAGTCTACTTTTAGTCCAGTCCACTTGGTCCAGTCTACTTGGTCCAGTCCACTTTGTCCAGTCTACTTGGTCCAGTTCACTTGGTCCAGTCTGCTTGGTCCAGTCTACTTTTAGTCCAGTCCACTTGGTCCAGTCTACTTGGTCCAGTCTACTTGGTCCAGTCCACTTTGTCCAGTCTACTTGGTCCAGTCCACTTGGTCCAGTCCACTTGGTCCAGTCTACTTGGTCCAGGCTACTTGGTCCAGTCTACTTGGTCCAGTCCACTTGGTCCAGGCTACTTGGTCCAGTCTACTTGGTCCAGTCCACTTGGTCCAGGCTACTTGGTCCAGGCTACTTGGTCCAGGCTACTTGGTCCAGTCTACTTGGTCCAGTCTACTTTAAGTCCAAGTTAAGATACGGCAGCTTTTTAACCACACAGGCTCTCCGTGATGCGTAAAATCCCCTGGTCTGGTTGTCACGTTGACTGCGTCCCAAAATAGCACACTCTTACCTACAAAATGCATTGGTTTTGACCAGCGCCCTACGGGCCCAGAGTGTACTGCAGGGGAAAGAGCACCGTTTGATACTGGTGTTAAGGACTTAGCAGAAGGAGAGAGCTGAGGTAATACTAGCTTTAGAGAGGACATAAAGACTGTTAGGGTACATGAACATAGGAGAGAGGGAGATTGAGGGATGGAAAGAGAGGGGGCTGTAGGGATAGAGGGATAGAAAAAAAGAAAGATATGGAGAGAAAGATGGAGAGAGAACGGAGGTATAGAGATAGAGATGGGGGATAGAGAGAGAGAGAGGTTCACAAGGGATCATGAGGGGGGTAAAAACATCAGGTCTCAGAGAGAGGACAACCGGACTAGATGTCTAGAGGACAACCGGACTAGATGACTAGAGGACAAGCGGACTAGATGTCTAGAGGACTAGAGGTCTAGAGGTCTAGATGTCTAGAGGACAAGCGGACTAGATGTCTGTAGGACTAGATGTCTAGAGGACTAGAGGTCTAGAGGACATGAGGACAACCGGACTAGATGTCTAGAGGACTAGAGGTCTAGAGGTCTAGATGTCTAGAGGACAAGTGGACTAGATGTCAGGAGGACTAGATGTCTAGATGTCTAGAGGACTAGCGGATTAGTCTAGAGGTCTAGAGGTCAAAAGGTCTAGAGGACCAGATGTCTAGAGGACTAGATGTCTAGAGGACCAGAGGACTAGATGTCTAGAGGACTAGTGGATTAGTCTAGAGGGCTAGATGACTAGAGGATCAAAGGACTAGTCTAGAGGACAAGATGACAAGATGACTAGATGACTAGAGGACTAGAGGTCTAGAGGACAAGATGACTAGAGATCTAGAGGACTAGATGACAAGAGGACAAGATGACTAGAGGACTAGATGACTAGAGGACTAGAGGACTAGAGGTCTGGAGGACTAGATGACTAGAGGTCTAGAGGACAAGATGACTAGAGGACAAGATGACTAGAGGACTAGAGGTCTAGAGGACTAGATGACTAGAGGTCTAGAGGACTAGATGACTAGAGGACTAGAGGACAAGATGACTAGAGGACTAGAGGACAAGATGACTAGAGGACTAGAGGGCTAGTCTAGAGGACTAGAGGTCTAGAGGACAAGATGATTAGAGGACAAGATGACTAGAGGACAAGATGGCTAGCGGTCTAGAGGACAAGATGACTAGAAGATTAGAGGACTAGAGGACAAGAAGGCTAGAGGTCTAGAGGACAAGATGACTAGAGGTCTATAGGACTAGATGACTAGAGGACTAGAGGTCTAGAGGACAAGATGACTAGTGGACTAGAGGTCTGGAGGACTAGATGACTAGAGGTCTAGAGGACAAGATGACTAGAGGACAAGATGACTAGAGGTCTAGAGGACTAGATGACTAGAGGTCTAGAGGACAAGATGACTAGAGGTCTAGAAGACTAGATGACTAGAGGACAAGATGACTAGAGGGCTAGAGGTCTAGAGGACTAGATGACTAGAGGTCTAGAGGGCAAGATGACTAGAGGTCTAGAGGACTAGATGACTAGAGGACAAGATGACTAGAGGACTGGAGGATAAGATGACTAGAGGACTGGAGGACAAGATGACTAGAGGACTAGATGACTAGAGGACAAGATGACTAGAGGACAAGATGACTAGATGGCTAGAGGCCTAGAGGACTAGATGACTAGATGACTAGAGGACAAGATGACTAGAGGTCTAGAGGGCTAGAGGACTAGAGGACTAGAGGACAAGATGACTAGAGGTCTAGAGGACTAGAGGACAAGGTGACTAGAGGACTAGTGTAGAGGACTAGAGGACTAGTGTAGAGGACTAGAGGACTAGTGTAGAGGACTAGAGGACAAGGTGACTAGAGGACTAGAGGACAAGGTGACTAGAGGACAATGTGACTAGAGGACTAGAGGACTAGTGTAGAGGACTAGAGGACAAGGTGACTAGAGGACTAGAGGACAAGGTGACTAGAGGACAAGGTGACTAGAGGACTAGAGGACTAGTGTAGAGGACTAGAGGGCAAGGTGACTAGAGGACTATAGGTCTGGAGGACTTGTGGAGAAGAGGACTAGAGGTGTTCAGGGCCAACACTTCCCTGTGATAGAGTACTCACACACAATCTCTTCCCATCTCCCCTCCCCTCCCCTCCCCTCCCCTCCCCTCCCCTCCCCTCCCCTCCCCTCCTCTCCTCTCCTCTCCTCTCCTCTCCTCTCCTCTCCTCTCCTCTCCTCTCCTCTCCTCTCCCCTCCCCTCCTCTCCTCTCCTCTCCCCTTCCCCTCCTCCCCCCCTCTCCTCTCCTCTCCTCTGTGTGATTATTAACAGTGTTTGTAATGTGACTCCCCAGGTTCTCAAAAAGCCCAACTAGTGTTTAAGGCTTGACATCTGATATCAATATCATTTAGTCCTATGACATGTTTAAATGCACTGGTACCTAGGGAGGAAGGGAAGGAGAGAGGGAAGGAGAGAGGGAAGGAACTTGGGAAGGAGGGGGGGAGGACGAGGGTAAAGTAGAGAGGGAAGGAGCTTGGGAAGGAGAGAGGGAAGAGGGGGAAGGAGAGTGGGAAGGAGAGGGGGAAGGGTGAGAGGGAAGGAGAGGGGGAAAGAGCTTCGGGAAGGAGAGGGTGACGGAGAAGGGGAAGGACACAGGGAAGGATGAGGGTGAAGTAGAGAGGGAAGGAGAGGGGGAAGGAGAGGGGGAAGGAGAGGGAAGAAGAGGGGGAGGTAGAGAGGGAAGGAGAGAGGGAAGAAGAGGGGGAAGGAGAGAGGGAAGAAGAGGGGGAAGGAGACAGGGAAGGATGAGGGTGAAGTAGAGAGGGAAGGAGAGGGGGAAGTAGAGAGGGAAGGAGAGAAGGAAAGTGAGGGGGAAAGAGAGGGGGAAGGATCTTGGGAAGGAGAGGGGGAAGGAGAGGGGGAAGTAGAGAGGTAAGGAGAGGGGGAAGGAGAGAGGGAAGGATAGAGGGAAGGAGAGAGGGAAGGGAGAGAGGGAAGGAGAGGGGGAAGGAGAGGGGGAAGGAGAGGGGGAAGAGAGAGAGGGAAGGAGAGGGGGAAGGAGAGGGGGAAGGGAAAGAGGGAAGGAGAGAGGGAAGGAGAGGCGGAAGGAGATGGGGAAAAGAGAGAGAGCGAGAGAGAGAGAGAGAGAGAGAGAGAGAGAGAGGAAAAGGAAGAGATGGAACGAGGGACAAAGGTCAGCAGCTGTGTGTCCTGAGATGATTGTCCTTCCTGTGTGTTCTGCACTGAACAGTTTGACCTAAGGTTGTCATTGTTGTCTGACACCCATTTGTGGGTGTGTGTGTTAAAGCCTGCCTGTGTCCAGTCCGCAGGGACATACAGGGACCTCCAGGCCTTCTCTAGACGTGTTTGAGTCCTAAAAAGAACCCTATTACCTATGTTGTGCACTATGGGCCCTTGGTCAAAAGTAGTGTACAATGTAGGGAGTAGTGTGCCATTTAGGAAGCATGCCATGTGTTTGACACTCCCCCCCCCAAGCATTCCTCACTTCTCTGTGTTACAGAAGCCATATGCTGAACGGTCTTGTGTTTCAGCTCTAGTTTCCAGACCTTTCCATCGCCCCACACCCTCCCATCCCTACCCTGAAGAGTGAGAGGCCATCGGGCCAGAGAGGTATCTGCTATAAGGTTAAGGGTTTAGAGAGAGAGGCCATTGGGCCAGACAGGGGCCATCAGGCCAGAGAGGTATCTGCTATAAGGTTAAGGGTTTAGAGAGAGAGAGGCCATTGGGCCAGACAGGGGCCATCAGGCCAGAGAGGTATCTGCTATAAGATTAAGGGTTTAGAGAGAGAGAAAGGCCATCGGGCCAGAGAGGTATCTGCTATAAGATTAAGGGTTTAGAGAGAGAGAAAGGCCATCGGGCCAGAGAGGTATCTGCTATAAGGTTAAGGGTTTAGAGAGAGAGAGAGGCCATCGGGC
The DNA here is from genome assembly GCF_045791955.1 of Oncorhynchus clarkii lewisi. NCBI lineage: Eukaryota > Metazoa > Chordata > Actinopteri > Salmoniformes > Salmonidae > Oncorhynchus > Oncorhynchus clarkii. Next base: position 7,166,555 of record NC_092161.1, read on the forward strand.
CAGAGAGGTATCTGCTATAAGGTTAAGGGTTTAGAGAGAGAGAGAGGCCATCGGGCCAGAGAGGTATCTGCTATAAGGTTAAGGGTTTAGAGAGAGAGAGAGGCCATCGGGCCAGAGAGGTATCTGCTATAAGGTTTAGGGTCGAGAGAGAGAGGAGAGGCCATCTATAAAGAGAGAGAGAGGAGAGGCCATCGGGCCAGAGAGGGATCTGCTATAAGGTTTAGGGTCAAGAGAGAGGAGAGGCCATCTATAAAGAGAGAGAGAGGAGAGGCCATCGGGCCAGAGAGGGATCTGCTATAAGGTTTAGGGTCAAGAGAGAGGAGAGGCCATCTATAAAGAGAGAGGAGAGGCCATCTATAAAGAGAGAGAGAGGAGAGGCCATCTATAAAGAGAGAGAGAGGAGAGGCCATCTATAAAGAGAGAGAGAGGAGAGGCCATCTATAAAGAGAGAGAGAGGAGAGGCCATCTATAAAGAGAGAGGAGAGGCCATCTATAAAGAGAGAGGAGAGGCCATCTATAAAGAGAGAGGAGAGGCCATCTATAAAGAGAGAGAGGAGAGGCCATCTATAAAGAGAGAGGAGAGGCCATCTATAAAGAGAGAGAGGAGAGGCCATCTATAAAGAGAGAGAGGAGAGGCCATCTATAAAGAGAGAGAGAGGAGAGGCCATCTATAAAGAGAGAGAGAGGAGAGGCCATCTATAAAGAGAGAGAGAGGAGAGGCCATCTATAAAGAGAGAGGAGAGGAGAGGCCATCTATAAAGAGAGAGAGAGGAGAGGCCATCTATAAAGAGAGAGAGAGGAGAGGCCATCTATAAAGAGAGAGAGAGGAGAGGCCATCTATAAAGAGAGAGAGATGAGAGGCCATCTATAAAGAGAGAGAGAGGAGAGGCCATCTATAAAGAGAGAGAGAGGAGAGGCCATCTATAAAGAGAGAGAGAGGAGAGGCCATCTATAAAGAGAGAGAGAGGAGAGGCCATCTATAAAGAGAGAGAGAGGAGAGGCCATCTATAAAGAGAGAGAGGAGAGAGGCCATCTATAAAGAGAGAGAGAGAGGAGAGGCCATCTATAAAGAGAGAGAGAGGAGAGGCCATCTATAAAGAGAGAGAGAGGAGAGGCTCTGTCTCAGACTCTCTGGGGCACGTCCCAAATGACACCCTATTCCTTATTTGAATCCTGGTCATAGTAGTGCACTAGATCAGGAACAGGGCCCTGGTCTAAAGTAGTGCACTAGATCGGGAACAGGGCCCTGGTCATAGTAGTGCACTAGATCGGGAACAGGGCCCTGGTCATAGTAGTGCACTAGATCAGGAACAGGGCCCTGGTCTAAAGTAGTGCACTAGATCGGGAACAGGGCCCTGGTCATAGTAGTGCACTAGATCGGGAACAGGGCCCTGGTCATAGTAGTGCACTAGATCGGGAACAGGGCCCTGGTCATAGTAGTGCACTAGATCGGGAATAGGGCCCTGGTCATAGTAGTGCACTAGATCGGGAATAGGGCCCTCGTCTAAGGTAGAGTATTATATAGGGAACAGGGCCCTGGTCTAAAGTAGTGCACTAGATCAGGAATAGGGCCCTGGTCATAGTAGTGCACTAGATCGGGAATAGGGCCCTCGTCTAAGGTAGAGTATTATATAGGGAACAGGGCCCTGGTCATAGTAGAACACTAGATCGGGAATAGGGCCCTGGTCTAAAGTAGTGCACTAGATCAGGAATAGGGCCCTCGTCTAAGGTAGAGTATTATATAGGGAACAGGGCCCTGGTCTAAAGTAGTGCACTAGATCGGGAATAGGGCCCACGTCTAAGGTAGAGTATTATATAGGGAACAGGGCCCTGGTCTATAGTAGTGCACTAGATCGGGAATAGGGCCCTCGTCCACCGTAGAGCATTATATAGGGAACAGGGCCCTGGTCTAAAGTAGTGCACTAGATCGGGAACAGGGCCCTGGTCATAGTAGTGCACTAGATCGGGAACAGGGCCCTGGTCATAGTAGTGCACTAGATCGGGAACAGGGCCCTGGTCTACAGTAGAGGATTATATAGGGAATTGGACCCTGGTCCTAGAGGATGTTAATCCCAGTATAGTATTATATAGGGAACAAGGCCCTGGTCCTAGAGGATGTTAATCCCAGTAGAGTATTATATAGGGAACAAGGCCCTGGTCCTAGAGGATGTTAATCCCAGTAGAGTATTATATAGGGAACAAGGCCCTGGTCCTAGAGGATGTTAATCCCAGTAGAGTATTATATAGGGAACAAGGCCCTGGTCCTAGAGGATGTTAATCCCAGTAGAGTATTATATAGGGAACAAGGCCCTGGTCCTAGAGGATGTTAATCCCAGTAGAGTATTATATAGGGAACAAGGCCCTGGTCCTAGAGGATGTTATTCCTAGTAGAGTATTATATAGGGAACAGGGCCCTCGTCCTAGAGGATGTTATTAATAGCAAGATGTCTACGTGAACCTGTCTTTTGCTCTTTTCTTCATAGTCATGAAATATTCAATACAGGAGAAACACAGGAATCCTGACTGAATGAATGTGATGTTTTTATTGATTACTGTCGTTTGATAAAGTGAGTCAGTGTAGCGATATATCCATACAGCATCTGGGTTAGTGGGTCGTTGTTTATCAGATGAAAAATGTAGAGCTAAGCAAATATTTTCAGAGACGTAATGAGTATTTTCCTCGACCGTAGGAATGAGAATTGGCAACAGTACTGTAAAATCTGGGGTTGACACAGGCTGGGACTGAGACGGGCTGGGACTGAGACGGGCTGGGATTGAGACAGGCTGGGATTGAGACAGGCTGGGACTGAGACGGGCTGGGACTGAGACGGGCTGGGACTGAGACGGGCTGGGACTGAGACGGGCTGGGACTGAGACGGGCTGGGACTGAGACGGGCTGGGATTGAGACGGGCTGGGATTGAGACAGGCTGGGACTGAGACGGGCTGGGATTGAGACTGTGGCAGTACTGTAGGGACTGATGATGACAAGAAAACACACACACTCACTCACTCACTCACTCACTCACTCACTCACTCACTCACTCACTCAGCTAACGTTGTGGGGACACACAATTCAGTCCCATTCAAAATCCTATTTACCCGTACTCTTACCTTAACCCAAAAACCTAGCCCTAGCTCCTAATTCTAACCCTAAACCCCTTAGAAATAACATTCGACCTTGTGGGGACTAATAAAATATCCCAGTTGGTCAAATATGTATTTGTTTACTATTCTGGTGGAGACCTCTTGTTCTAGTTTTTTATTTTTAGTATTTTCTACATTGTAGAATAATAGTGAAGACACAAAAACCATGAAATAACACATATGGAATCATGTAGTAACCAAAAAAGTTTTAAACAAATCAAAATATATTTTATATTCTTCAAATAGCCACACTTTGCCTTGATGACAGCTTTGCACAAGCTTGGCATTCTCTCAACCAGCTTGATAAGGTAGTCACCTGGAATGCATTTCAATTAACAGGTGTGCCTTGTTAAAAGTTAATTTGTGGAATGTATTTCCTTCTTAATGTGTTTGAGCCAATCAGCTGCGTTGTGACAAGGTAGGGGTGGTATACAGAAGACGGCCCTATTTGGTAAAAGACCAAGTCCATATTATGGCAACAACAGATGAAATAAGCAAAGAGAAACAACGGTCCATCATTACTTTATTAAGACATGAACGTCAGTCAATATGGAAAATTTCAAGAACTTTGAAAGTTTCTTCAAGTGCAATTGCAAAAAACATACATTTTTATGATAAAATTGGCTCTCATGAGGACTGTCACAGGAATGGAAGATCCAGAGTTACCACTGCTGCAGAGGATACGTTCATTAGAGTTACCAGCCTCAGAAATTGCAGCCCAAATAAATGCTTCAGAGTTCAAGTAACAGACTCATCTCAACATCAACATGTTCAGAGGGGACAAATTGCTGCAAAGAAACCAATTGTAGATTTTTGGTTCCAACCGCCGTGTCTTTGTGAGACGCGGTGTGGGTGAACGGATGATCTCCACTTGTGTGATTCCCACCGTGAAGCATGGAGGAGGAGGTGTTATGATGATAGTTTACACTGTCTGTGATTTATTTAGAATTCAAGGCACACTTAACCAGCATGCTACTGCAGAATTCTGCAGCGTTACGCCATCCCATCTGGTTTGGGACTATCATTTGTTTTTCAACAGGACAATGACCCAGCACACCTCCAGACTGTCGTAAGGACTTTTTTACCAAGAAGGAGAGTGATTGGGTCCTGCTTCAGATGACCTGGCCACCCCGACTTCAACCAAATTGAGATGGTTTGGGATGAGTCGGACTACAGAGTGAAGGAAAAAGTGCTCAGCATATGTGCAAACTCCAGGTGAAGCAGGTTGAGAGAATGCCAAGCGTGTGTAAAGCTGGCATCAAGGCAAAGGGTGGCTATTTGAAGAATATCAAATATAAAATATTTTTGGATTTGTTTAATGCTTTTTTGGTTTCTATGATTCCATATGTGTTATTTAATAGTGTTGATGCCTTCCCTTTAGATAGATAGATAGATAGATAGATAGATAGAGAGAGAGAGAGAGAGAGAGAGAGAGAGAGAGAGAGAGAGAGACTGTCTCTTCTACATTGAGTGGTTGCTTAGTGGTGCTAATCATCAGTGTATCTCTGATCTCTCTAACACGGTGCAGGACTAAGCAGCAGCTCTTCTCTGTCCTTGCAATGTTCAGCCTCAGCAGTCTATTGATCAGAATTAGTCAGTTAATAAGCTGGAGTCCCATTCATCACAGGGCTAGAGACTGGAACAGAACACTGCTGCCTTAATGAAGTCATCAGCACAAACCACCTCCACCTCCCAGCACCTACACACTAATGAGAGGGAGGGAGAGAGGGAGAGAGGGAGGGAGAGAGGGAGAGAGGGAGAGAGGGAGAGAGAGAGAGAGAGAGGGGAAGGGAGAGAGAGGGGAAAGGAGAGAGAGAGAGAGAGAGAGAGGGAGAGAGAGAGAGAGAGAGAGAGAGAGAGAGAGAGAGAGAGAGAGAGAGAGAGAGTAGACCTAACAGTGTAGATATTGACCTGTGGATCAGAGGGGTAAACTAAAGATAAGGATGCTGTGGAGTTTGAACACTGTTTGATGGGAGGAAGTGAATACACAACTACAGTATAAAACCCCTTGGAGACTGGGGAGCCATCCATCTCCTTGCCTCTCTCTCCTTTCAATCTCTCTCCTTTCCTCTCTCACCTTTCCTCTCTCATTTTCTCTCCTCCAGTAATTATGTTGTGAAGAGCGGACCATAGTCATCCCTCAGATGGATCGACCGTAAATCCAGCCACCGTTGAACCATCCGTCGCGCTTCCAAATGAGGTCATCTCTCCTTGCCACCGCCACAAACCTACAAACACACACACAGCTAACCACTCTGTTGCCGTGGTGAAATACGGAGTTCAGAGGATGATGATGGTAATTATTGGTTATTTCCGGATGGTATTACGGTGGAGTGTTTCATTAGTTTGGGACGTAACCAGGCGTAATGGATGGCTGTGTGTGTATGTGTGTGTGGCAGGATGTGTGGCCTGTCCTCAGACCAGAGTCTCTCTCTCTCTCTCCTCCTGCCTCTCTCTCTCTCTCTCTCTCTCTCTCTGTCTCTCTCTCTCTTTTCATCTGCATCTCTCTCTCTCTTCATCTGCATCTCTCTCTCTCTTCATCTGCCTCTCTCTCTCTCTTCATCTGCCTCTCTCTCTCTCTCTTCATCTGCCTCTCTCTCTCTCTCTTTATCTGCCTCTCTCTCTCTCTCTATTCATCTGCCTCTCTCTCTCTCTTAATCTGCCTCTCTCTCTCTCTCTCTCTCTCTTTATCTGCCTCTCTCTCTCTCTCTATTCATCTGCCTCTCTCTCTCTCTTCATCTGCCTCTCTCTCTCTCTCTCTCTCTCTTCATCTGCCTCAATTTTTTTCATTTTTAATATGCAATTAGTTAAAGTTCAAAATGGAAAATAAATAAATATGGGTTGTATTTACGATGGTGTTTGTTCTTCACTGGTTGCCCTTTTCTTGTGGAAACAGGTCACAAATCTTGCTGCTGTGATGTACACTGTGATATTTCAGTCAGTAGATATGGGAGTTTATCATTTTGTGGGCAGTGTGCACATAGCCTGTCTTCTCTTGAGAGCCAGGTCTGCCTTCAGCGGCTTTTCTCAATAGCAAGGCTATGCTCACTGAGTCTGCACATAGTCAAACATTTCCTCTTAAGGATCCACCCCTTTTTAAAAATGTTCGCCTAAAATGACATACCCAAATCTAACTGCCTGTAGGCCCTGAAGCAAGGATATGCAAATTATTGGTACCATTTGAAAGAAAACACTTCAAAGTTTGTGGAAATGTGAAAGGCATGTATGAGAATATAACACAATAGATCTGGTAGAAGAAAATACTAAGAAAAAAACAACCATTTTTTTTTTCTTTTCTTGTACCATCATCTTTGAAATGCAAGAGATAGACCATAATGTTCCCGCCCAGCTGCAATTTATATTTTGGCCACTAGATGGCAGCAGTGTGTGTACAAAGTTTTAGACTGATCAAATTAACCATTGCATTTATGTTCAAAATGTTGTATCAAGACTGCCCAAATGTGTCTAATTTGTTTCTGCTTTCTGCTTTCTGACAATATCAGATATGTCTATGTCCTGGGAAATGTTCTTGTTACTTACAACCTCATGCTAATCACATTAGCCTACGTTAGCTCAACCGTCCCGTGGACAGGACACCGATCCAAAAGAAGTTATTAATTTTGGGTCAGTCACAGTGGTCAGGCATTCTGCCACTGTATACTCTCTGTTTAGATCAAAATAGCATTCTAGTTTGCTCTGTTTTTTTGTAAATTCTCTCCAATGTATCAAGTTATAATCATTATGTTTTCTCATGATTTGGTTGGGTCTAATTGTGCTGTTGTCCTGGGGCTCTGTGGGGTCTGTTTGTGTTTTTGAAGAGAGCCCCAGGACCAGCTTGCTTAGGGGACTCTTCTCCAGGTTCATCTCTCTGTAGGTGATGGCTTTGTTATGGAAGATTTGGGAATCGCTTCCTTTTACGTGGTTGTAGAATTTAGCATCTCTTTTCTGGATTTTGATAATTAGCGGGTATCGGCCTAATTCTGCTCTGCATGCATTATTTGGTGTTTTCCGTTGTACACAGAGGATATTTTAGCAGAATTCTGCATGCAGCATCTCAATTTGGTGTTTGTCCCCTTTTGTGAGTTCTTGGTTGGTGAGCGGACCCCAGACCTCACAACCATGAAGGTCAATGGATTCTACAACTGGTTGAAGTATTTTTTTTGCCAGATCCTAATTGGTAGATTGAATGTTATGTTCCTTGTGATGGCATAGAAGGTACTTCTTGCCTTGTCTCTCAGATCGTTCACATCTTTGTGGAAGTTACCTGTAGCGCTCATGTTTAGGCCGAGGTAGGTATTGTTTTGTGTGCTCTAGGACAACGGTGTCTAGAAGGAATTTGTATTTGTCGTCCTGGCGAATGGACCTTTTTTGGAACTCCTATTTTGGTCTTACTGAGATTTACTGCCAGGGCCCAGGTCTGTCAGGGCCCAGGTCTGATAATCTGTGCAGAAGTTCTAGGTGCAGCTGTAGGCCCACCTTGGTTGGGGACAGAAGCACCAGATCATCAGCAAACAGTAGACATTCGACTTCAGATTCTAGTAGGGTGAGGCTGCAGACTCTCTCTCTCTCTCTCTCTCTCTCTCTCTCTCTCTCTCTCTTCGTCTGCCTCTCTCTCTCTCTTCTTCTGCCTCTCTCTCTCTTTCTCTCTCTCCTCTCTTTCTCCCCTCCATGTACCTCTAATTCCTGGAGCGTTTCAGTATTAATGAGGTCCCTGGATGAACCCAATAAGTAATTTCTGTCTCTGATGTTTTCTGCCGGGATGGTTCAGATGACCCTTATTATCAAATGATGTCCTCACCTCGTCTCACGGTCCTGCCTGTCACTAATATGTAAGTGTCTGTGCGTGTGTGTCCCTGCACTTATATGTGTGTGTCCCTGCATGTGTGTGTGTGTTGTAGGGAGCGAGACAGTGATGCGAACAGTTCAGTCAGGTGTTAACCCCCTGTGGCCTATTAAACCCATCCATTAGCTCGTCCAGCACCGCCTGGTGAAAAAACACATCTAATGAAGAGACGCTATCCTCTACTGCACTGAGGCCTGCATGACAAGCTACTGGCGCTGTGGCTAATTGCTACTGTTGTTGTCTTAAAGCCTGTCTCCTGCTAGATAGGAGGCACTGTGACGAGGGACAAGGTTTGGCGTGGTGTGTGTGTTGTGTGTGTAGGTTGTGTCCAGTGTGTATGCTAGTTAGTGTATCTACCTCAGTTCGCTACGGTGGCCGCAAGCTGACAGGTTACATTACTGTCACGTGATCGTCAGGCATGGAGTGTGTGTGTGCGTGTGTGCGAGCGAGCGTGTGACCTAAGAACAATCCCAAAACCTCCTCATCAACAGACGCCCTCCCTCTCTCTACACTCGCTCCTATTTGGCAGTTAGCCTAGTCGTTAAGAGCGTTGGGCTAGTAAACGAAAGGTAGGTGGTTTGAATCCGTGAGCCGACAAGGTGAACAATCTGTTGGTTGACAAACCTCAACCTCCACTTCATTTCACTTCAGTTGAAAAAACATGATATTACAGTCCCTCTTCTGATCTACACCTCCTTTCCCTTGATATCCCTTCCTCGTCAATCCCATAACAAGCAGGATGAACTGTTCCATCCTGGCCTGATGACTCATCATAACTACCAGACCCTGTTCCATCATGGCCTGGTGACTCATCATAACTACCAGACCCTGTTCCATCCTGGCCTGGTGACTCACCATAAAAACCAGACCCTGTTCCATCATGGCCTGGTGACTCATCATAAAAACCAGACCCTGTTCCATCATGGTCTGATGACTCATCATAAAAACCAGACCTTGTTCCATCCTGGCCTGATGACTCATCATAAAAACCAGACCTTGTTCCATCCTGGCCTGGTGACTCATCATAAAAACCAGACCCTGTTCCATCCTGGCCTGGTGACTCATCATAAAAACCAGACCCTGTTCCATCCTGGCCTGATGACTCATCATAACTACCAGACCCTGTTCCATCCTGGCCTGGTGACTCATCATAAAAACCAGACCCTGTTCCATCCTGGCCTGGTGACTCATCATAAAAACCAGACCCTGTTCCATCCTGGCCTGATGACTCATCATAACTACCAGACCCTGTTCCATCCTGGCCTGATGACTCATCATAAAAACCAGACCCTGTTCCATCCTGGCCTGATGACTCATCATAACTACCTGGTGAAGGGTCAGAAACATCATCATTAAAATGTGAGTCTGTGAAGATTCATTGGGTGAATGCTGGTGTCCTGATCATCCTATTGATTAGATATCAGCTCCAGCTAAACTGTAACCCCTTCTAATCACACACGCACGCACGCAAGCACGTACACACACACACACACACACACACACACACACACACACACACACACACATACACACACCTCTAATCACATAGTGCTGTGGACAGCACAGCAAGCTCTAGGGACTTGGAGCTAGAGCCTGCCGAGGAACTCATAATTACACCTGGTAATACAGTACATAAGTGTCTGTGTGTGAATGGGTGAGTGTGTGTGTGAATGGGTGAGTGTGTGTGAATGGGTGAGTGTGTGTGAATGGGTGAGTGTGTGTGAATGCGTCAGTGTGTGTGATTGGGTGAATGTGTGTGAATGGGTGATTGTGTGTGAATGGGTGAGTGTGTGTGAATGGGTGAGTGTGTGTGAATGGGTGAGTGTGTGTGAATGGGTGAGTGTGTGTGAATGTGTCAGTGTGTGTGAGTGTGTGTGAATGGGTGAGTGTGTGTGAATGGGTGAGTGTGTGTGTGTGAATGGGTGAGTGTGTGTGAATGTGTGAGTGTGTGTGAATGGGTGAGTGTGTGTGAATGGGTGAGTGTGTGTGTGTGAATGGGTGAGTGTGTGTGAATGGGTGAGTGTGTGTGAATGGGTGAGTGTGTGTGAATGGGTGATTGTGTGTGAATGGGTGATTGTGTGTGAATGTGTCAGTGTGTGTTAAGGGGTGATTGTGTGTGAATGGGTGTGTGTGTGAATGCGTCAGTGTGTGTGAATGGGTGATTGTGTGTGAATGGGTGATTGTGTGTGAATGGGTGAGTGTGTTTGTATCGAGACAGACTTACGCTAATGTATATCTTCTTAAATTGAAGCTGAATACAGGTCTTTTTAAATTGAAGATGAAATCTTCTTAAGGCTAGGGGGCAGTATTCGGAAGGTCGGATGACTGACGTTCCCAAAGTAAACTGCCTGTTACTCAGACCCAGAAGCCAAGATATGCATACAATTGGTGGATTGGGAGAGAAAACACTCTAAAGTTTCTAAAACTGTTAAAATGATGTCTGTAAGTATAACATAACTTATTTGGCAGGCAAAACCCAGAGGACAAACCATCCAGGATTATTTTTTTGGGGGGGTCACTCTCTTTTCAATGGGTTGTCTATGTGGTTCTAGATTTCTAAGCACTTGCTTGCGGTTGCTGTTTTTCCTTTGAGTAATGAAGAAGTAGGGCTGTTCAGAATGAGGACCGAGCCCAGTGTACTGTTGTGGATGCGGCGCGCGACCTGAAAGCTCCTCCACGTTGTTTTCGTCCGCTATTGAACACAGTTTATCCCGTCTTAAATTTTTGCGATTATTTACGCAAAAAAAAAAAAAAGTTGTATTAGGAAAGTTGTTTGAAATGTTCGGATCAAGTTTACAGGTAACTAATATTAGATATTTTGTAGTCACGTTGCGCGAGTTGGAACCAATGTTTTTCTGGATCAAACGCGCCAAATAAATGGACATTTTGGAGATATAGCGACGAAATTAATCGGACAAAAGGACCATTTGTGATGTTTAGGAGACATATTGGAGTGCCAACAGAAGAAGCTCATCAAAGGTAATGCATTTATGGCTATTTCTGAGTTTTGTGTCACGCCTGGAGGGATGAAATATGATTGTCTGTGTTTGTTTGATGGGGTGCTGTCCTCAGATAATCGCATGGTTTGCTTTTGCCGTAAAGCCTTTATGAAATCTGACACTGTGGCTGGATTAACAAGAAGTTAAGCTTTAAACCGATGTATAACACTAGTATGATTTATTAATTATTATTATTAATATTTCTGTTTTTTACACACACACACACACACACACACACACACACACACACACACACACACACACACACACACACACACACACACACACAGATGCCCAATTACAGCACTATGCCTTCATAGTTCTGTTGTCTTGTCTGATAGCAGGATGGGCTGATCAATAAAGAGCAACCACGGATAATACATATAAGAGATAATATATATAACCTGCAGATCATCACTGTGTGGTCTGGATACAGAGATAATATATATAACCTGCAGATCATTACTGTGAGGTCTGGATACAGAGATAATATATATATAACCTGCAGATCATTACTGTGGGGTCTGGATACAGAGATAATATATATAACCTGCAGATCATTACTGTGGGGTCTGGATACAGAGATAATATATATAACCTGTAGATCATTACTGTGGGGTCTGGATACAGAGATAATATATATAACCTGCAGATCATTACTGTGGGGTCTGGGTACAGAGATAATATATATAACCTGCAGATCATTACTGTGGGGTCTGGATACAGAGATAATATATATAACCTGCAGATCATTACTGTGGGGTCTGGATACAGAGATAATATATATAACCTGCAGATCATTACTGTGGGGTCTGGATACAGAGATAATATATATAACCTGCAGATCATTACTGAGGGGGTCTGGATACAGAGATAATATATATAACCTGCAGATCATTACTGTGGGGTCTGGATACAGAGATAATATATATAACCTGCAGATCATTACTGTGGGGTCTGGATACAGAGATAATATATATAACCTGCAGATCATTACTGAGGGGGTCTGGATACAGAGATAATATATATAACCTGCAGATCATTACTGTGGGGTCTGGGTACAGAGATAATATATATAACCTGCAGATCATCACTGTGGGGTCTGGATACAGAGATAATATCTATAACCTGCAGATCATTACTGTGGGGTCTGGATACAGAGATAATATATATAACCTGCAGATCATTACTGTGGGGTCTGGATACAGAGATAATATATATAACCTGCAGATCATTACTGTGGGGTCTGGATACAGAGATAATATATATAACCTGCAGATCATTACTGTGGGGTCTGGATACAGAGATAATATATATAACCTGCAGATCATTACTGTGGGGTCTGGATACAGAGATAATATATATAACCTGCAGATCATTACTGTGGGGTCTGGATACAGAGATAATATATATAACCTGCAGATCATTACTGTGGGGTCTGGATACAGAGATAATATATATAACCTGCAGATCATTACTGTGGGGTCTGGATACAGAGATAATATATATAACCTGCAGATCATTACTGTGGGGTCTGGATACAGAGATAATATATATAACCTGCAGATCATTACTGTGGGGTCTGGATACAGAGATAATATATATAACCTGCAGATCATTACTGTGGGGTCTGGATACAGAGATAATATATATAACCTGCAGATCATTACTGTGGGGTCTGGATACAGAGATAATATATATAACCTGCAGATCATTACTGTGGGGTCTGGATACAGAGATAATATATATAACCTGCAGATCATTACTGTGGGGTCTGGATACAGAGATAATATATATAACATGCAGATCATTACTGTGGGGTCTGGATACAGAGATAATATATATAACCTGCAGATCATTACTGTGGGGTCTGGATACAGAGATAATATATATAACCTGCAGATCATTACTGTGGGGTCTGGATACAGAGATAATATATATAACCTGCAGATCATTACTGTGGGGTCTGGATACAGAGATAATATATATAACCTGCAGATCATTACTGTGGGGTCTGGATACAGAGATAATATATATAACCTGCAGATCATTACTGTGGGGTCTGGATACAGAGATAATATATATAACCTGCAGATCATTACTGTGGGGTCTGGATACAGAGATAATATATATAACCTGCAGATCATTACTGTGGGGTCTGGATACAGAGATAATATATATAACCTGCAGATCATTACTGTGGGGTCTGGATACAGAGATAATATATATAACCTGCAGATCATTACTGTGGGGTCTGGATACAGAGATAATATATATAACCTGCAGATCATTACTGTGGGGTCTGGATACAGAGATAATATATATAACCTGCAGATCATCACTGTGGGGTCTGGATACAGAGATAATATATATAACCTGCAGATCATCACTGTGTGGTCTGGATACAGAGATAATATATATAACCTGCAGATCATTACTGTGAGGTCTGGATACAGAGATAATATATATATAACCTGCAGATCATTACTGTGGGGTCTGGATACAGAGATAATATATATAACCTGCAGATCATTACTGTGGGGTCTGGATACAGAGATAATATATATAACCTGCAGATCATTACTGTGAGGTCTGGATACAGAGATAATACATAT
>NC_092161.1:7485156-7612656 GCF_045791955.1 Oncorhynchus clarkii lewisi
CGGACCGAGAAACAGCCTCGTACATTTGCAATACCTTCAATTCATTTTGACCATTACGAAAATGACGACGTTTAGAAAAGTCTCAGAGACGCAAGGCTAGGTGCATTGAAACCGGCTCGGCCCATAGAGACAGACCCCAACGTTTCTGTCCGATAGCTCGTTCAAGGACCCCGTAGCAAGGCATGGAAAAAAGTGGATTTTCAGCACCAATTAGGGTTTTTCTCGGACACCAAATGACCTATCGAGCCCAAACTCGGGATTCGGGGTCGCCTCACATAGGACTTCACATAATGTCCGAACTGGACCCGCAGCTAGAACGTAACTATGTGTTTTACCTTTTTATTATGTTTTAAACTAAAGGCGCTGTGAATTATGGGACTGCTCTGACATATGTGATAGTTGGCTTCTAAATGAGTAGTAAAAAGTGGGTTTGGTGTCATAATGACATCTAATTGACTGATGGACACTGACTTGCTAGTTGACTTTTGTGCATTTGCAATATGTTTAAACGGAGAGGGACCATCACCAAAATGGCATTCTGAAATAAACACAAAAAATGGCATCACCATAGTCTCCAGACTGTGCTGAGTTCAACGAGCTATCCCGCTTGACCGTAGCTCGCTCGGTCTAAGCGCAACGACCATTAGAAAAGTAGGCCCAAAATGAAGCCTGCCCCACAATGTCATTTGCTTTTGAGTGACAGTGAGAGAACCGTTTAGGTGAGAAGAAAAATTCCACCACATGAATGTTCCTAAGGTCCTCCCGATCCGTGCAAGCCTAACCTTGACCGTGTGGCATTAACCCTTAACAGTAAAACAGTGTTTTTTGATCTCACAGATTACAGTGTCATCTCTCCCCATAGGAATACATTGCCTGCACCCCTAATTTCAACCTGAAGTCTATATGAGTTATGAATGCCGTATGAACCTGTCTTCGGTACCAGTCCATCAGGCCACTATGAGGTCTACCTGTGTTGATTCTGAGCTTCCTGGACCAACCGGAAGTGGTTAAAATGCCCCTAAAAGTGTTTACCCATACCCTGCCTGCAGTTTGACAGACATAGTGCATTCAACCCTGTGTAAATCAGTCAGTTCTTAACGTAAGGACTTAAAACTCAGGATTCTGTAACAGCATACCCCAATGGGGATATGTGTTGATTTATAGCTTCCTGTGCCAACCGGAAGTGCCATAATTGGTGTCTCAGGGGCTGTTTCGAGGGGTTAAAAAAGTCTGATCTTTCCAAAACTTCATATGTGTGATTAGGCAACCCCCATGAACTGTAAATCAGTCATTTTTCCCAAAAAAAATCAAAGGAAAAAAAAATCACACTAAAACACACCTTGGATGGAGGGACGTATTGGGGTGCGTAGAGACAGACAGTGGCTGCAATAGTTAGCTTTGTTGGAGCTAAAAAAGAACCGTCAGACCTAGAGTTCCGAAACTTTAGAAACCTGTTCTAGACCTCCGGTCGATGGTGCGTGGTGAGTTACGTGGCTCTAGACGGTTCTCGGACCGAGAAACAGCCTCGTACATTTGCAATACCTTCAATTCATTTTGACCATCACAAAAATGACGACGTTTAGAAAAGTCTCAGAGACGCAAGGCTAGGTGCATTGAAACCGGCTCGGCCCATAGAGACGGACCCCAACGTTTCTGTCCGATAGCTCGTTCTAGGACCCCGTAGCAAGGCATGGAAAAAAGTGGATTTTCAGCACCAATTAGGGTTTTTCTCGGACACCAAATGACCTATCGAGCCGAAACTCGGGATTCGGGGTCGCCTCACATAGGCCTTCACATAATGTCCGAACTGGACCCGCAGCTAGAACGTAACTATGTGTTTTACCTTTTTATTATGTTTTAAACCGAAGGCGCTGTGAATTATGGGCCTGCTCTGACATATGTGATAGTTGGCTTCTAAATGAGTAGGAAAAAGTGGGTTTGGTGTCAATTGATATCCGTTTGGTGTCATAATGACATCTAATTGACTGATGGACACTGACTTGCTAGTTGACTTTTGTGCATTTGCAATATGTTTAAACGGAGAGGGACCATCACCAAAATGTCAGTCTGAAATCAAGACAAAAAATGGCATCACCATAGTCTCCAGACTGTGCCGAGTTCAACGAGCTATCCCGCTTGACCGTAGCTCGCTCGGTCTAGGCGCAGCGACCATTAGAATAGTAGGCCCAAAATGAAGCCTGCCCCACAACGTCATTTGATTTTGGGTGAGAGTGAGAGAACCGTTAGGGTGAGAAGAAAAATTCCACCACAGGAATGTTCCTAAGGTCCTCCCGATCCGTGCAAGCCTAACCTTGACCGTGTGGCATTAACCCTTAACAGTAAAACAGTGTTTTTTGATCTCACAGAATGCAGTGTCATCTCTCCCCATAGGAATACATTGCCTGCACCCCTAATTTCAACCTGAAGTCTATATGGGTTATGAATGCCGTATGAACCTGTCTTCGGTACCAGTCCATCAGGCCACTATGAGGTCTACCTGTGTTGATTCTGAGCTTCCTGGACCAACCGGAAGTGGTTAAAATGCCCCTAAAAGTGTTTACCCATACCCTGCCTGCAGTTTGATAGACATAGTGCATTCAACCCTGTGTAAATCAGTCAGTTCTTAACGTAAGGACTTAAAACTCAGGATTCTGTAACAGCATACCCCAATGAGGATATGTGTTGATTTGTAGCTTCCTGTGCCAACCGGAAGTGCCATAATTGGTGTCTCAGGGCCTGTTTCGAAGGGTTAAAAAAGTCAGATCTGTCCAAAACTTCATATGTGTGATTAGGCAACCCCCATGAACTGTAAATCAGTCATTTTTCCCAGAAAAATTCAAAGGAAAAAAAAATCACACTAAAACACAACTTGAATGGAGGGACGTATTGGGGTGCGTAGAGACAGACAGTGGCTGCAATAGTTAGCTTTGTTCGAGCTAAAAAAGAACCGTCAGACCTAGAGTTCCGAAACTTTAGAAACCTGTTCTAGACCTCCGGTCGATGGTGCGTGGTGAGTTACGTGGCTCTAGAAGGTTCTCGGACCGAGAAACAGCCTCGTACATTTGCAATACCTTCAATTCATTTTGACCATCACGAAAATGACGACGTTTAGAAAAGTCTCAGAGACGCAAGGCTAGGTGCATTGAAACCGGCTCGGCCCATAGAGACGGACCCCGACGTTTCTGTCCGATAGCTCGTTCAAGGACCCCGTAGCAAGTCATGGAAAATAGTGGATTTCCATCACCAATTAGGGTTTTTCTCGGACACCAAATGACCTATCGAGCCGAAACTTGGGATTCGGGGTCGCCTCAGCTAGGCCAACACATAACATAAGAAATGGACCCGCAGCTAGAACGTAACTACGTGTTTTATGGTTTTTTTATGGTTTGAACCCAAGGCGTTGTGAATTTTGGGCCAGCTCTGAAGTATGTAATAGTTGGCTACTAAACGAGTTGGAAAAAGTGGGTTTGGTGTCAGTTTGTATCAGTTTGGTGTCAGAATGATATCTAATTGACTGATGGACTCTTGTCCACTTGACTCTTGTACATTTGCAATATGTTTAAACAGTGAGGTACCATCACCAAAAGCGACATTCTGAAATCAACCCTAACGAGCGATTGAGATGAACCAGAATCACTGCAAAGCCATCCCGAGTTCATCGGGCCAGTCAATTTCACATTCCTGCAGGATTTTTATAGCATGACCAATTCGTGATGGTACCTGCCCATTGAAACATATTGCAAATGCACAGTGACTTTGAAAAAGTAAGGAAACATAAACAAAAAAAATCCAAAATTTTTATTTTTGGGTGACCAGTTGCACGTGCATTTGCAATATGATTCTATAGTGAAAAAACATATTGCAAATGCACAGTGACTTTGAAAAAGTAAGGAAACATAAACAAAAAAAATCAAAACATTTTTTTTTTGGGTGACCAGTTGCACGTGCATTTGCAATATGATTCTATAGTGAAAAAACATATTGCAAATGCACAGTGACTTTGAAAAAGTAAGGAAACATAAACAAAAAAAATCAAAACATTTTTTTTTTGGGTGACCAGTTGCACGTGCATTTGCAATATGATTCTATAGTGAAAAAACATATTGCAAATGCACAGTGACTTTGAAAAAGTAAGGAAACATAAACAAAAAAAATCTAAATTTTTTTGGGGGGGATGACCAGTTGCATGTGCATTTGCAATATGATTCTATAGTGAAAAAACATATTGCAAATGCACATTGACTTTGAAAAAGTAAGGAAAAATAAACAAAAAAAATCTAAATTTTTTCGGGGGGGATGACCAGTTGTACGTGCATTTGCAATATGATTCTATAGTGAAAAAAAATATTGCAAATGCACAGTGACTTTGAAAAAGTAAGGAAACATAAACAAAAAAAATCTAAATTTTTTTTTGGGGGATGACCAGTTGCATGTGCATTTGCAATATGATTCTATAGTGAAAAAACATATTGCAAATGCACAGTGACTTTGAAAAAGTAAGGAAAAATAAACAAAAAAAATCTAATTTTTTTGGGGGGGGATGACCAGTTGCACGTGCATTTGCAATATGATTCTATAGTGAAAAAACATATTGCAAATGCACAGTGACTTTGAAAAAGTAACGAAACATAAACAAAAAAAATCTATTTTTTTGGGGGGGGGGATGACCAGTTGCATGTGCATTTGCAATATGATTCTATAGTGAAAAAACATATTGCAAATGCACAGGGACTTTGAAAAAGTAAGGAAACATAAACAAAAAAATCAAAACATTTTTTTTTTGGGTGACCAGTTGCACGTGCATTTGTAATATGATTCTATAGTGAAAAAACATATTGCAAATGCACAGTGACTTTGAAAAAGTAAGGAAATATAAACAAAAAAAATCCAATTTTTTTGGGGGGGGGTGACCAGTTGTACGTGCATTTGCAATATGATTCTATAGTGAAAAAACATATTGCAAATGCACAGTGACTTTGAAAAAGTAAGGAAACATAAAAAAAAAAATCTAATTTTTTTTGGGGGGGATGACCAGTTGCATGTGCATTTGCAATATGATTCTATAGTGAAAAAACATATTGCAAATGCACAGTGACTTTGAAAAAGTAAGGAAAAATAAACAAAAAAAATCTAAATTTTTTTGGGGGGATGACCAGTTGTACGTGCATTTGCAATATGATTCTATAGTGAAAAAACATATTGCAAATGCACAGTGACTTTGAAAAAGTAAGGAAACATAAACAAAAAAAATCAAAACATTTTTTTTTTGGGTGACCAGTTGCACGTGCATTTGCAATATGATTATATAGTGAAAAAACATCACCAAAAGCGACATTCTGAAATCAACCCAAACGAGCGATTGAGATGACCCAGAATCACTGCAAAGCCATCCCGAGTTCATCGGGCCAGTCAATTTCACATTCCTGCAGGATTTTTATAGCATGACAAATTCGTGATGGTACCTGCCCATTAAAACATATTGCAAATGCACAGTGACTTTGAAAAAGTAAGGAAACATAGAATCAAATTATTTTTTGGGGGGTTACCAGTTGCACATTTCAGATCACCAGTTGCACATTTCAGATCACCAGTTGCACATTTCAGATCACCAGTTGCACGGAGGAAAATCGTTACTTTTGACTTTGACTTTTGACTTCCTATGACATCATATTGCAAATGGACAAAACATATTCCTTATGCACAAGTAAAAAAAATAAAATTATGATAATAACATTTTACAAAAGTATATTCATACACTTCTTACACATGATTAATTGTCTTAAAATCGAAACAATTTCGAAAAACGGTCCAGAAAGCACTTTTTTTAGTTTTTAAAGTTTAAAAAAAAAATCAAATTTTTGACTTTTGACATCCTATTAAATCATATTGCAAATGGACAAAACATAGTAAAAAAGTAAAAAAAAAAAAAAAAATTATGATAATAAAATACGAATAAAGTATGTTGATACAGTTCTTATACGTGTGTAATTGACACAAATTTCGAAAGAATTTTGAAAAACGGTCCAGAAAGCACTTTTTTAAGGATGTGTGAAGTTTTTTACCAAATTTTTACATTTTTGACTTTTGACTTTTGACTTCTTATGAAATCATATTGCAAATGGACAAAACATATGCCTTATGCGCATGTAATTAAAAAAAAAAAAAATTGATATCAAAATTGGACAAAAGTATATTCATACAGTTCTTACACATGTGTAATTGACAAAAAAAGCGAAAGAAATTTGAAAAAAGGCCCAGAAAGCACTTTTTTAAGGGGTAAAAAGTTTTTGAAAAAAATATCATTTTTTCAAAATTTTTCTTTTGGATGTTGACTTGGGTTGCATTTCCAATATGAAAAACCCAGGTGGAGCGCACTCGCCCCCTGTTGGATTTTTGAGGTGTTACATTTGGCAATTGCCATATGGCATTTGCCATATACTTTGCACGAATCAACGCCGCTTTGGGTGGTATTGGACATCGTGTACATGGTTTGTCCAATGCCAATATCTTGACATTCATTTTTGTACAAATCAGGGGGGTATTCCCTTACTGTATATAGCCTCCACATTGACTCTGTACCGGTACCCCCTGTATATAGTCTCCACATTGACTCTGTACCGGTACCCCCTGTATATAGCCTCCACATTGACTCTGTACTGGTACCCCCTGTATATAGCCTCCACATTGACTCTGTACTGGTACCCCCTGTATATAGTCTCCACATTGACTCTGTACCGGTACCCCCTGTATATAGCCTCCACATTGACTCTGTACCGGTACCCCCTCTATATAGCCTCCACATTGACTCTGTACTGGTACCCCCTGTATATAGTGTCCACATTGACTCTCTACCGTAATACCCTGTATATAGCCTCCACATTGACTCTGTACCGGTACCCCTTGTATATAGTCTCCACATTGACTCTGTACCGGTACCCCCTGTATATAGCCTCCACATTGACTCTGTACCGGTACCCCCTGTATATAGCCTCCACATTGACTCTGTACCGGTACCCCCTGTATATAGTCTCCACATTGACTCTGTACCGGTACCCCCTGTATATAGTCTCCACATTGACTCTGTACCGACACCCCCCTTTATATAGCCTCCACATTGACTCTGTACCGGTACCCCCTGTATATAGCCTCCACATTGACTCTGTACCGGTACCCCCTGTATATAGCCTCCACATTGACTCTGTATCGGTACCCCCTGTATATAGCCTCCACATTGACTCTGTACCAGTACCCCCTGTATATAGTCTCCACATTGACTCTGTACCGGTACCCCCTGTATATAGCCTCCACATTGACTCTGTACCGGTACCCCCTGTATATAGTCTCCACATTGACTCAGTACCGGTACCCCCTGTATATAGCCTCCACATTGACTCTGTACCGACACCCCCTGTATATAGCCTCCACATTGACTCTGTACCGGTACCCCCTGTATATTGTCTCCACATTGACTCTGTACCGGTACCCCCTGTATATAGTCTCCACATTGACTCAGTACCGGTACCCCCTGTATATAGCCTCCACATTGACTCTGTACCGGTACCCCCTGTATATAGCCTCCACATTGACTCTGTACCGGTACCCCCTGTATATAGTCTCCACATTGACTCTGTACCGGTACCCCCTGTATATTGTCTCCACATTGACTCTGTACCGGTACCCCCTGTATATAGCCTCCACATTGACTCTGTACCGGTACCCCCTGTATATAGTCTCCACATTGACTTTGTACCGGTACCCCCTGTATATAGCCTCCACATTGACTCTTTACCGGTACCCCCTGTATATAGTCTCCACATTGACTCAGTACCGGTACCCCCTGTATATAGCCTCCACATTGACTCTGTACCGACACCCCCCTGTATATAGCCTCCACATTGACTCTGTACCGGTACCCCCTGTATATTGTCTCCACATTGACTCTGTACCGGTACCCCCTGTATATAGTCTCCACATTGACTCAGTACCGGTACCCCCTGTATATAGCCTCCACATTGACTCTGTACCGGTACCCCCTGTATATAGCCTCCACATTGACTCTGTACCGGTACCCCCTGTATATAGCCTCCACATTGACTCTGTACCGGTACCCCCTGTATATTGTCTCCACATTGACTCTGTACCGGTACCCCCTGTATATAGCCTCCACATTGACTCTGTACCGGTACCCCCTGTATATAGCCTCCACATTGACTCTGTACCGGTACCCCCTGTATATTGTCTCCACATTGACTCTGTACCGGTACCCCCTGTATATAGTCTCCACATTGACTCTGTACCGGTACCCCCTGTATATAGTCTCCACATTGACTCTGTACCGGTACCCCCTGTATATAGCCTCCACATTGACTCTGTACCGGTACACCCTGTATATAGCCTCCACATTGACTCTGTACCGGTACCCCCTGTATATTGTCTCCACATTGACTCTGTACCGGTACCCCCTGTATATAGCCTCCACATTGACTCTGTACCGGTACCCCCTGTATATAGTCTCCACATTGACTCTGTACCGGTACCCCCTGTATATAGTGTCCACATTGACTCTGTACCGTAATACCCTGTATATAGCCTCCACATTGACTCTGTACCGGTACCCCCTGTATATAGTCTCCACATTGACTCTGTACCGGTACCCCCTGTATATAGCCTCCACATTGACTCTGTACCGGTACCCCCTGTATATAGCCTCCACATTGACTCTGTACCGGTACCCCCTGTATATAGCCTCCACATTGACTCTGTACCGGTACCCCCTGTATATAGCCTCCACATTGACTCTGTATCGATACCCCCTGTATATAGTCTCCACAATGACTCTGTACCGGTACCCCCTGTATATAGCCTCCACATTGACTCTGTATCGGTACCCCTGTATATAGCCTCCACATTGACTCTGTACCATTACCCCCTGTATATAGTCTCCACATTGACTCTGTACCGGTACCCCCTGTATATAGCCTCCACATTGACTCTGTACCGGTACCCCCTGTATATAGTCTCCACATTGACTCAGTACCGGTACCCCCTGTATATAGCCTCCACATTGACTCTGTACCGACACCCCCCTGTATATAGCCTCCACATTGACTCTGTACCGGTACCCCCTGTATATAGTCTCCACATTGACTCAGTACCGGTACCCCCTGTATATAGCCTCCACATTGACTCTGTACCGGTACCCCCTGTATATAGTCTCCACATTGACTCTGTACCGGTACCCCCTCTATATAGCCTCCACATTGACTCTGTACCGGTACCCCCTGTATATAGCCTCCACATTGACTCTGTACCGGTACCCCCTGTATATAGCCTCCACATTGACTCTGTACCGGTACCCCCTGTATATAGTCTCCTCATTGACTCTGTACCGGTACCCCCTGTATATTGTCTCCACATTGACTCTGTACCGGTACCCCCTGTATATAGTCTCCACATTGACTCTGTACCGGTACCCCCTGTATATAGCCTCCACATTGACTCTTTACCGACACCCCCCTGTATATAGCCTCCACATTGACTCTGTACCGGTACCCCCTGTATATAGTCTCCACATTGACTCTGTACCGACACCCCCCTGTATATAGCCTCCACATTGACTCTGTACCGGTACCCCCTGTATATAGCCTCCACATTGACTCTGTACCGGTACCCCCTGTATATTGTCTCCACATTGACTCTGTACCGGTACCCCCTGTATATAGCCTCCACATTGACTCTGTACCGGCACCCCCTGTATATAGTCTCCACATTGACTCTGTACCGGTACCCCCTGTATATAGTCTCCACATTGACTCTGTACCGACACCCCCCTGTATATAGCCTCCACATTGACTCTGTACCGGTACCCCCCTGTATATAGTCTCCACATTGACTCTGTACCGGTACCCCCTGTATATAGCCTCCACATTGACTCTGTACCGGTACCCCCTGTATATAGCCTCCACATTGACTCTGTACTGGTACCCCCTGTATATAGTCTCCACATTGACTCTGTACCGGTACCCCCTGTATATAGCCTCCACATTGACTCTGTACCGGTACCCCCTCTATATAGCCTCCACATTGACTCTGTACTGGTACCCCCTGTATATAGTGTCCACATTGACTCTCTACCGTAATACCCTGTATATAGCCTCCACATTGACTCTGTACCGGTACCCCCTGTATATAGTCTCCACATTGACTCTGTACCGGTACCCCCTGTATATAGCCTCCACATTGACTCTGTACCGGTACCCCCTGTATATAGCCTCCACATTGACTCTGTACCGGTACCCCCTGTATATAGTCTCCACATTGACTCTGTACCGGTACCCCCTGTATATAGTCTCCACATTGACTCTGTACCGACACCCCCCTTTATATAGCCTCCACATTGCCTCTGTACCGGTACCCCCTGTATATAGCCTCCACATTGACTCTGTACCGGTACCCCCTGTATATAGCCTCCACATTGACTCTGTATCGGTACCCCCTGTATATAGCCTCCACATTGACTCTGTACCAGTACCCCCTGTATATAGTCTCCACATTGACTCTGTACCGGTACCCCCTGTATATAGCCTCCACATTGACTCTGTACCGGTACCCCCTGTATATAGCCTCCACATTGACTCAGTACCGGTACCCCCTGTATATAGCCTCCACATTGACTCTGTACCGACACCCCCCTGTATATAGCCTCCACATTGACTCTGTACCGGTACCCCCTGTATATTGTCTCCACATTGACTCTGTACCGGTACCCCCTGTATATAGTCTCCACATTGACTCAGTACCGGTACCCCCTGTATATAGCCTCCACATTGACTCTGTACCGGTACCCCCTGTATATAGCCTCCACATTGACTCTGTACCGGTACCCCCTGTATATAGTCTCCACATTGACTCTGTACCGGTACCCCCTGTATATTGTCTCCACATTGACTCTGTACCGGTACCCCCTGTATATAGCCTCCACATTGACTCTGTACCGGTACCCCCTGTATATAGTCTCCACATTGACTCTGTACCGGTACCCCCTGTATATAGCCTCCACATTGACTCTTTACCGGTACCCCCTGTATATAGTCTCCACATTGACTCAGTACCGGTACCCCCTGTATATAGCCTCCACATTGACTCTGTACCGACACCCCCCTGTATATAGCCTCCACATTGACTCTGTACCGGTACCCCCTGTATATTGTCTCCACATTGACTCTGTACCGGTACCCCCTGTATATAGTCTCCACATTGACTCAGTACCGGTACCCCCTGTATATAGCCTCCACATTGACTCTGTACCGGTACCCCCTGTATATAGCCTCCACATTGACTCTGTACCGGTACCCCCTGTATATAGCCTCCACATTGACTCTGTACCGGTACCCCCTGTATATTGTCTCCACATTGACTCTGTACCGGTACCCCCTGTATATAGCCTCCACATTGACTCTGTACCGGTACCCCCTGTATATAGTCTCCACATTGACTCTGTACCGGTACCCCCTGTATATAGTGTCCACATTGACTCTGTACCGTAATACCCTGTATATAGCCTCCACATTGACTCTGTACCGGTACCCCCTGTATATTTTCTCCACATTGACTCTGTACCGGTACCCCCTGTATATAGCCTCCACATTGACTCTGTACCGGTACCCCCTGTATATAGCCTCCACATTGACTCTGTACCTGTACCCCCTGTATGTATTGTTATTTTTTACTGCTCCTCTTTAATTACTTGTTACTTTTATCTCTTATTCTTATCCGTATTTTTTGAAACTGCACTGTTGGATAGGGGCTCCTAAATTAAGCATTTCACTGTAAGGTCTACAGCTGTTGTATTCAGTATTTCACTGTAAGGTCTACTACACCTGTTGTATTCATCATTTCACTGTAAGGTTGTATTCGGCGCATGTGGCTAATAAAATTGGATTGGATTTTACTTAGATCAGTATGAGATCTAGTTAACGCTATGTCTTTATCCCTCATTTCCAGTCCACACTATGTCCACAGAGTTAGGGGTTTGATGAAGGAATGAGTAAGGGTTCCCGCTAGTTAAATAAAGCTCTCCCATTGAGCGATTTAGCCTCTTAAAGCAAGCAGAGGATAAGACAGAGGATATCTATTAATTCCATTAGATTGTCTCCAATTGTTGTAGCTCTAAATGCAGTGATAATATTAAATAGAAGACCTACTGAAACGAATGATGATGATTGCAGAATCATATCCTGAAAACGATCTTTAGACGTTTTTCTTTCTGTAGATAATTGTCCTTTTCTTTCATGTTTTCTCCTTCTAGTGTATTCTGGTAACGATTCCCCCTCATCTCTCCTCCCTTGCCTTTCTCCAGGATCACACCGTGGTTTCCTCAAACCAGATGGACAGTACAGATCTATAGGACATGTTCTGTATTTCCTGTCTGGGCCTCCCACAGAGACAGAGACTGCAGACAGATATTCAGATATTTTGACTCAAAGAAAGAACTGAGAGATGAGTTTATAGATCAAATACCATCTGATTAATAACCCAGGGACTTATTGATCAAATACCATCTGATTAATAACCCAGGGACTTATTGATCAAATACCATCTGATTAATAACCCAGGGACTTATTGAACAAATACCATCTGATTAATAACCCAGGGACTTATTGAACAAATACCATCTGATTAATAACCCAGGGACTTATTGATCAAATACCATCTGATTAATAACCCAGGGACTTATTGATCAAATACCATCTGATTAATAACCCAGGGACTTATTGATCAAATACCATCTGATTAATAACCCAGGGACTTATTGATCAAATACCATCTGATTAATAACCCAGGGACTTATTGATCAAATACCATCTGATTAATAACCCAGGGACTTATTGAACAAATACCATTTGATTAATAACCCAGGGACTTATTGAACAAATACCATCTGATTAATAACCCAGGGACTTATTGAACAAATACCATTTGATTAATAACCCAAACACTTTTCACACACACACACACACACACACACACACACACACACACACACACACACACACACACACACACACACACACACACACACACACACTTCTTCTTTTTTTATTTTTATTTTTATTTCACCTTTATTTAACCAGGTAGGCTAGTTGAGAACACCTTTATTTAACCAGGTAGGCTAGTTGAGAACACCTTGATTTAACCAGGTAGGCTAGTTGAGAACAAGTTCTCATTTGCAACTGCGACCTGGCCAAGATAAGGCATAGCAGTGTGAACAGACAACACAGAGTTACACATGGAGTAAACAATTAACAAGTCAATAACACAGTAGAAAAAAGGGGAGTCTATATATACATTGTGTGCAAAAGGCATGAGAAGGTAGGCAAATAATTACAATTATGCAGATTAACACTGGAGTGATAAATGATCAGATGGTTATGTAAAGGTAGAGATATTGGTGTGCAAAAGAGCAGAAAAATAAATAAATAAAAACAGTATGGGGATGAGGTAGGTGAAAATGGGTGGGCTATTTACCGATAGACTATGTACAGCTGCAGCAATCGGTTAGCTGCTCAGATAGCAGATGTTTGAAGTTGGTGAGGGAGATAAAAGTCTCCAACTTCAGTGATTTTTGCAATTCGTTCCAATCACAGGCAGCAGAGAACTGGAACGAAAGGCGGCCAAATGAGGTGTTGGCTTTAGGGATGATCAGTGAGATACACCTGCTGGAGCGCGTGCTACGGATGGGTGTTGCCATCGTAACCAGTGAACTGAGATAAGGCGGAGCTTTACCTAGCATGGACTTGTAGATGAGCTGGAGCCAGTGGGTCTGGCGACGAATATGTAGCGAGGGCCAGCCGATTAGAGCATACAAGTCGCAGTGGTGGGTGGTATAAGGTGCTTTAGTGACAAAACGGATGGCACTGTGATAAACTGCATCCAGTTTGCTGAGTAGAGTGTTGGAAGCAATTTTGTAGATGACATCGCCGAAGTCGAGGATCGGTAGGATAGTCAGTTTTACTAGGGTAAGTTTGGCGGCGTGAGTGAAGGAGGCTTTGTTGCGGAATAGAAAGCCGACTCTTGATTTGATTTTCGATTGGAGATGTTTGATATGGGTCTGGAAGGAGAGTTTAGAGTCTAGCCAGACACCTAGGTACTTATAGATGTCCACATATTCAAGGTCGGAACCATCCAGGGTGGTGATGCTGGTCAGGCGTGCGGGTGCAGGCAGCGAACGGTTGAAAAGCATGCATTTGGTTTTACTAGCGTTTAAGAGCAGTTGGAGGCCACGGAAGGAGTGCTGTATGGCATTGAAGCTCGTTTGGAGGTTAGATAGCACAGTGTCCAAGGACGGGCCGGAAGTATATAGAATGGTGTCGTCTGCGTAGAGGTGGATCAGGGAATCGCCCGCAGCATGAGAAACATCATTGATATATACAGAGAAAAGAGTCGGCCCGAGAATTGAACCCTGTGGCACCCCCATAGAGACTGCCAGAGGACCGGACAGCATGCCCTCCGATTTGACACACTGAACTCTGTCTGCAAAGTAATTGGTGAACCAGGCAAGGCAGTCATCCGAAAAACCGAGGCTACTGAGTCTGCCAATAAGAATACGGTGATTGACAGAGTCGAAAGCCTTGGCAAGGTCTATGAAGACGGCTGCACAGTACTGTCTTTTATCGATGGCGGTTATGATATCGTTTAGTACCTTGAGCGTGGCTGAGGTACACCCGTGACCAGCTCGGAAACCAGATTGCACAGCGGAGAAGGTACGGTGGGATTCAAGATGGTCAGTGATCTGTTTGTTGACTTGGCTTTCGAAGACCTTTGTTCCAGGTGTCTCTCTGAACATTTTTAAAAATGTGTATTTTTTAAAACATGACGGTAATATTTCTCCTTGTATTTAATGTGTATTTGTTCCAGGTGTCCAGAGGGGCCACAGGACATGTGGTCTTACAGACCAGTATCTTTGATAATGAACTATGGAATTGACTGCGGCTCGTTTCAATACGGGCTCTATAAATGTCCCCACTTTATTGGCTCCCAGATAGGACCTAAGCAATCTATTTAAAACATTTAAAAAAGCTATTTACTCCTCGGTGTATTGTAGACACAGATTGAATGGAGGAATCCGATCCTCAGCAGACACCCTCTCTTCTCGTTGCTGAAATTGCACTCGCTCCACAAACTCTTGACTGATATTTTTTTTGGAGAGCAGCTCAAATAACTACCCTTCCTCGTTGTTCACATTCAATTAAAATACATAATCCAATAAAACATTTAAAAAACAATGGCAATAACCCCTCAAAATCCGACTTTAATAACGCTTTAATCTAGTATAAAATGTAATTAATATACATGTATGGTCAATGCAATCGTCTGTTTCTTACCATTTTAATTATAAAAAAAGAAGGAAGAAATACATATACTGGAGATATATAATGAATAAAATCCCCTCCTGTGTCGCCATCTGGGTCTCGCCTTGTGTCATGACACAAACCCGGGTCAAGCTCAGGACAAACCCAGGGCCGTAGGTCAGATTCTGAGACGTTTGTCTACTCTGTGGAACAGGTGGAGTAGACCAGTGGGTGTTAATTAACGTTTTCGGCAATCATCTCCCATGATGGAACAGCTTCTACCCCCCCAAGCCATAAGACTGTAGAACAATAAATCAAATGGCCACCCGGACTATTGACATTGACCCCCCCCCTTTTGTTTTTACACTTTGACTACACACGGTTTGTTATTTAATCATAGTTACTTTACCCCGACTAAATTACCTCGACTAACCAGTACACCCGCACAATGACTCGGTACTGGTACCGACTGTATATAGCCTCGTTATTATTTTATTGCATAACATTTATTTTAAAAAAAACTTTAGTTTACTTAGTAAATATTTACTATTTCTTATTTACTATTTCTTGAACTGCATTGTTGGTTAAGGGCTTGTAACTAAGCATTTCACGGTAAGGTCTACAAATGTTGTATTCGGCACATGTGACAAATACAATTTCATTTTGTTTTATTTGATCACAGAGCAGCGCAAACCTGATTCGCTAAGGACACAGTCCAGTGTCTAGAGTCAACCCCCACTCCTCTAATATTGTGTAGTGAAGGAAGGAGCAGAGGAGAGGGGGGGGGGGGAAGGAGAGGAAGAGGGGTGGTCGAGTCGAATGACAGGGTTTTTCTGTGAATTGAGAGCGGGAGGGAGAAAATGGGGGAGGGGGTGGAAACAAAATTATGAAAATGTATCCACTCACTAGTGTAAATTGCTCTGGATAAGAGTCATGTCAAATGCCAAACATGTCAATGTGAACGTGGAGGGGTAGAGAGAAATGTGTGAAAGGGATTGGGAGAGACAAAACAGAGAGTGGGACGTCAGAGACAGGTGGGGAGAGAGAGAGAGAGAGAGAGAGAGGGAGAGAAGACAGAATCACTTGATGGTGAATTTGATTCTTAATAAGAACACGTTTTTCTTCCTGAGAGAACCTTTGAGTTTAGAGCAAAGTTCTTAGCCGGTTAACAATTGGTTAAGATTGTTCTATCATGGAACAAACCTCAGTTGTCAATTAAACAAGCATTCTGGGGTAGCTACTCTAGGATTCTGTCTCTTGTATGCTCAGTGGAACTACTTGTCAACACCTGCTTGTCTTTCCTACTTGTACTTAAGTGGCAGTTTTGGTAGCAGATTACTGTAATGTTTCTCATGATGAGTCATCATCTTTCCACTCACAGTACCTGTGCTGTTGAGATGTTTTTCACAATGGTTTCTATTTGAAATAAGGTTGTATAATTGTTCCACTTTTTGTCCATCCCAGTAAATGCTCAGTAATGTGCTGAGCATAATCATTCCTATTCATTCTGTGAAAATATGAATATATTTTTCATTTGTTTTCAGCTGGCATACTTATGCAATACGGACCGAGGTGTTGTGGTATATGGCCAATATACCACGGCTAAGGGCTGTTCATAGGCACGACGCATTGCAGAGTGCCTGGATACAGCCCTTATCCGTGGTAACGTATATTGGCAATATACTACAAACCCACAAGGTGACTTATTGCTATTATAAACGGTTACCAATGTAAACAGAACAGTAAAAAAATAAAAAAAATAAAAACATGTTTTGTCATTCCCGTGGTAAACGGTCTGATATATCACGACGTTCGGGCCAATCAGCATTCAGGGCTCAAACCACTCAGTTTATAATACAGTACAGTACACTGGTCTGTTAGAAGTACATACATTTCCATGAATGCCTCAAATCGGATGGTTGAAAATGAGATGTTGCTTGGTGTCTATCTCACGTTAGATTAATGAACAGAGTCAGTGCAGCTCAAATCAAATCAAATGTAATTTGTAAAATGCCTCGTGAACAACCAGTGTAAGACACAGTGAAATGATTACTTACAGCCTTTTACCAACAATGCAGTGAGAAGCAAAAAATAAATACAAGAAACAACTGAAGCAATGATAACTAATAATAAAAGTAATACTAGATACACAATGAGTAACAATACCGAGGCTATATACACAGGGTACCAGTGCTGAGTAGTGATAACTAGGCTATATACACAGGGTACCAGTACTGATAACTAGGCTATATACACAGGGTACCAGTACTGATAACTAGGCTTCATACACAGGGTACCAGTACTGAGTCAATAATAACTAGGCTATATACACAGAGTACCAGTACTGAGTAATGATAACTAGGCTATATACACAGGGTACCAGTACTGAGTAATGATAACTAGGTTATATACACATTGTACTAGTACTGAGTAATGATAACTAGGCTATATACACAGGGTACCAGTACCGAGTCAATGTGCAGGAAGGGTACGAGGTAATTGAGGTAGATATGTACATACTGTTAAGGATAAAGTGACTAGGCATCAGGATAGATAATAAACAGCAGTAGCAGTGTATGTACGAGGTAATAACATGGCTATATACACGGGGTACGAGGTAATTGATGTAGATACAGAGCATTCAACAAGCATTCAGGACATTCACAATTTGTTACTTTTCAGACTTATTCCAAAATGTTTTAAAAAATGTTTTATCCCCCATCAATCTACACACGATAAACACGATAATGTTTGCAAATATATATTTTTTTAAACCCAGGTATACGGTATTCAGACCCTTTGCTATGAGACTCGAAATTGAGCTGAGGTGCATCCTGTTTCTATCGATCATCACTGAGATTTTTCTACAACTTGACTGGAGTCTACCTGTGGTAAATGCATGATTTGGAAAACCACACACCTGCCTATATAAGGTCCCACAACTGACAGTACATGTCAGAGCAAAAACCAAGCCATGAGGTCGAAGGAATTGTCCGTATAGCTTTGAGACATGGTTGTGTCAAGGTACAGATCTGGGGAAGGGTACCAAAACATGTCTGCAGTATTGAAGGTCCCCAAGAACACAGTGGCCTCCATCATTCTTAACTAGAAGAAGTTTGGAACCACCAAGACTCTTACTAGATCTGTCCATCCGGCCAAAATTAGTGATCGGGGGAGAAGGGCCTAGGTCAGAGAGGTGACCAAAAACCTGAAGGTCACTCTGAAAGAGCTCCAGAGTTCCTCTGTGGAGATGGGAGAACCTTCCAGAAGGACAACCAGCTCTGAAGCACTCCACCAATCAGGCCTTTGTGGTAGAGTGGCCAAACTGAATCCATTCCTCAGTAAAAGGCGCATGAGTTTGCCAAAAGACACCTAAAGGATTCTCACCATGAGAAACACGATTCTCTGGTCTGATGAAACCAAGATTGAACTCTTTGGCCTGAATGCCAAGCATTATGTTCGGAGGAAACCTGGCACCATCCCTACGGTGATGCGTGGTTTAGGCAGCATCATGTTGTCGGGATTTTTTTCAGCGGCAAGAACTGGAAGACTAGTTAGGATCAAGGGTAAGATGAACGGAGAAAAATACAGAGGGATCCTTGATAAAAACCTGCTCCAGAGCGCTCAGGACCTCAGACTGGGAAGAAGGTTCACCTTCCAACAGGACAGCAACCCTAAGCACACAGACAAGACAACGCATGAGTGAATTCAGGACAAGTCACTGTCCTTGAGAGACCCAGCCAGAGCCTGGACTTGAACCCGATCAAACATCTCTGGAGAGACCTGAAAATAGCTGTGTAGCGACACTCCCCATCCAACTAGACAGAGCTTGAGAGGATCTGCAGATAAGAATGGGAGAATCTTCCCAAACACAGATGTGCCAAGCTTGTAGCGTCATACCCAATAAGACTTGAGGCTGTAATTGCTGTCAAAGGTGCAAGAATACTTACAAAGTTGTGGCACACCTAACTCAGATACACTAGCTCTGTCAGGAGGAATGGGCCAAAATTCACCCAACTTATTGTGGGAAGCTTGTGGAAGGCTATGCAAAACATTTTACTCAATCCGCCCTGGCCATCCTCAATCCGCCCTGGCCATCCTCCAAAAGTCTTTGCCTCACTGTGCGTGCAGATGCACTCACACCTGCCTGCTGCCATTCCTGAGCAAGCTCTGTACTGGTGGTGCCCCGATCCCACAGCTGAATCAACTTTAGGAGACGGTCCTGACGCTTGCTGGACTTTCTTGGGCGCACTGAAGCCTTCTTCACAACAATTGAACCGCTCTCCTTGACATTCTTGATGATCTGATAAATGGTTGATTTAGGTGCAATCTTACTGGCAGCAATATCCTTGCCTGTGAAGCCCTTTTTGTGGAAAGCAATGATGATGGCACATGTTTCCTTGCAGGTAACCATGGCTGACAGAGGAAGAACAATGATTCCAAGCACCACCCTCCTTTTGAAGCTTCCAGTCTGTTATTCGAACTCAATCAGCATGACAGAGTGATCTCCAGCCTTGTCCTCGTCAACACTCACACCTGTGTTAACGAGAAAAACACTGACTTGATGTCAGCTGGTCCTTTTATGGCAGGGCTGAAATGCAGTGGAAATGTTTTTGGGAGATTCAGTTCATTTGCATGGCAAAGAGGACTTTGCAATTAATTGCAATTCATCTGATCACTCTTCATAACAGTCTGGAGTATATGCAAATTGTAAATCATACAAACTGAGGCAGCAGACTTTGTGAAAATGTATTGTTGTGTCATTCTTAAAACTTTTAGCCACGACTGTACTTTGTAAAAAAAAATGCAATTTACCACTTGACTGTCTATTGTTACACCCTGTCGCAGCCCCCACTGGTCAATAGCACCTCACAGGCCCTCCCAGTCAACACCACCTCACAGGCCCCACCAGTCAACACCACCTCACAGGCCCTCCAATTCAACACCACCTCACAGGCCCAGCCAGTCAACACCACCTCACAGGCTCTCCCAGTCAACACCACCTCACAGACCCACCCAGTCAACACCACCTCACAGGCCCTCCCAGTCAACACCACCTCACAGGCCCAGTCAGTCAACACCACCTCACAGGCCCAGCCAGTCAACACCACCTCACAGGCTCTCCCAGTCAACACCACCTCACAGACCCACCCAGTCAACACCACCTCACAGGCCCTCCCAGTCAACACCACCATACAGGCCCTCCCAGTCAACACCATCTGACAGACCCTCATAGTCAACATCACAGACTTGCAAGATGATGTGATGGAGTCCTGACCGACAGACAGGCTTGATATTGACATCTCGGAATGGAGAGAGACCTGGCACTCAACACATCCACAACTTGGGACTGTAGTTGATTACTAATAATACACTAGGGCACAGATGTCATGTAACGGCAACACCCTTTACATTCCACGTGTCACTCATCAACTCTGCCTCAACTCTGCCTATTACATGACATGACAAAACAATGACTCCAATCTTGAAAAAGAAGGGTCAACACTGCAAACATTGACTCTTTGCATTTAACTTCATGTAATTGTCAGTAAAAGCCTTTGAGACTTATGAAATGCTTGTAATTATACTTCAGTGTCCCATAGTAACATCTGATAGAAAAAATATCTAAAGACACTGAAGCAGCAAACTTTGTGAAAATTAATATTATATTTGTGTCATTCTCAAAACTTTTGGCCACGACTGTACAAAGCTTCTTGATAGTGCACTTCACAACCAAAATGACTCTACCACTTTTATCTGCTTGGCTGGGTAATTAATCCACGAGTTTATCAAACTGGATCTTTTTAAAAACAACTTTTCACATAACACACATTAAGGTTGTTGATGAAGCCGTCTGTGTCATCAGGACAGTAACTTGAATGAAACTAATTCAAGGTGATCAGTAGTTATCACAGCCACACGGTCTTAAAAGCTGCCTATTTCTAAAATGTAAAATGTGAATTTAAACCTAATCCTAACCTTAACTATAATATTAACCACACTGCTAACCGTATACCTAACCCTGACCCTAACTATAACATTAACCACACTGCTAACCGTATACCTAACCCTGACCCTAACTATAACATTAACCACACTGCTAACCGTATACCTAACCCTGACCTTAACTATAACATTAACCACACTGCTAACCGTATACCTAACCCTGACTCTAACTATAACATTAACCACACTGCTAACCGTATACCTAACCCTGACCCTAACTATAACATTAACCACACTGCTAACCGTATACCTAACCCTGACCCTAACTATAACATTAACCACACTGCTAACCGTATACCTAACCCTGACCCTAACTATAACATTAACCACACTGCTAACCGTATACCTAACCCTGACCTTAACTATAACATTAACCACACTGCTAACCGTATACCTAACCCTGACCCTAACTATAACATTAACCACACTGCTAACAGTATACCGTAAAAAGCTTTATTTTTTATGAATTTGTACAGTTGTAGCGAACATTGACTAGCTTTATCCATT
Source organism: Oncorhynchus clarkii lewisi (assembly GCF_045791955.1). Taxonomy (NCBI): domain Eukaryota; kingdom Metazoa; phylum Chordata; class Actinopteri; order Salmoniformes; family Salmonidae; genus Oncorhynchus; species Oncorhynchus clarkii. Next base: position 7,507,020 of record NC_092161.1, read on the forward strand.
ATTTAGTTCTGCCTTAGACAATACAGAATACACTTTTATGAGTTACTTACTAACTTGCAAATCCGACTTTTAGGCTAACATTATCTAGCTAGCTAACGTTATCTAGTGTGTAGCTAGCTAGCTTGCCTCTCTAGCATTGTCAAATGATAAAATTAAATAACCAGCAGTATCTAGACCAGATGTCATCAACTCTTATCTTACTAGGTTTGGAGCATGCAGGTTTTCTGTTCTAGGTCTGGAGCGTGCTGGTTTTCTGTTCTAGGTCTGGAACGTGCTGGTTTTCTGTTCTAGGTCTGGAGCGTGCTGGTTTTCTGTTCTAGGTCTGGAGCGTGCTGGTTTTCTGTTCTAGGTCTGGAACGTGCTGGTTTTCTGTTCTAGGTCTGGAACGTGCTGGTTTTTTGTTCTAGGTCTGGAACATGCTGATTTTCTGTTCTACCTGAAAATTAATTGCACACACCTGGTGTCCCAGGTCTAAATCAACCAAGCCATAAGACTCCTGAACAGGTAACCAAATGGTTGCCCGGACTATTTGCAAAGTGTGTCCCAAACCCTCTTTTACGCTGCTGCTACTCTCTATTTATCTTATATGCATAGTCACTTTAACACACACACACACACACATACCGTTTTTTTCGCACCATTGGTTAGAGCCTGTAAGTAAACATTTCACTGTAAGTACTACACCTGTTGTATTCGGCGCACGTGACAAATAAACTTTGATTTGATTTGATAACAATGAAAATATCACCGTAACTGGCTTTGTTTCCAGAGTTGAGTTTAAGGGATCTAGGCAATGCTTGTATGAGCTACAGTATAAAGTAAGTTGTATGGAGTTAGCTAGGAGTCTACAGTACTCAGCCTCTCGTGGCTGGGGCTACATCTGAAATCTCATTTTAAAGGGACTAGTGTGACTAGTCCCTTTATCCCTATTGGTCGAAAGTAGTGCACTACATAGGGAATAGGGTACCATTTGGGATGGTCCCTATGTGTTTGAAGGTGATTCAACTGCAGTACTGAGCTCCAGGGTTTTATCTTGATTCCAGTTCATGTAGGGGGTCATGTAATGTTCTGGATAAAAGTGTGACTCATTGGACTGACCTGGAGGAGGAATTCAGTAGGAGATATTTAATGAGGGGGTGTGATCTGATGATGCCAGGTACATGCATAGAACAAGAAGAGGTGATATCATCAGCCATGGGGGAGGGGCTATCATCAGGCATGGGGGAGGGGCTATCATCAGCCATGGGGGGAGGGGCTATCATCAGCCATGGGGGAGGGGCTATCATCAGCCATGGGGGAGGGGCTATCATCAGCCATGGGGGGAGGGGCTATCATCAGCCATGGGGGGAGGGGCTATAATCTGCCATGGGGGGAGGGGCTATCATCAGCCATGGGGGATGGGCTATCATCAGCCATGGGGGAGGGGCTATCATCAGCCATGGGCGGAGGGGCTATCATCAGCCATGGGGGAGGGGCTATCATCAGCCATGGGGGAGGGGCTATCATCAGCCATGGGGGAGGGGCTATCATCAGCCATGGGGGAGGGGCTATCATCAGCCATGGGGGGAGGGGCTATCATCAGCCATGGGGGAGGGGCTATCATCAGCCATGGGGGGAGGGGCTATCATCAGCCATGGGGGAGGCAAGTGGGGTCATCGATTCTACGTAGGTTACAGTTTGGTTTGGTCCCCACTGAGTGTACTACAGCCACATAGCCACGGATACAACAGCCCCTGCTTTTAGAAGGAAGGTATAACACTTCAATCAATCGCAGATTTAAACAAATATTTTTCCGGTATCCCAGAATCAGTGATGCTGTTGTATTAAACTATTCCAACATGCACTGAACTGCACTGTACTGCATTTAACAACTGCACTGTAAGGCACTGGACTGCACTGGACTGCACTGTAAATATAATGGTATGTCTTGTTGATTATTGCTCTTGTGATTTTATTAGTTATGACCTATTGGGCTGGTCTATCATTTGGCATATTGTGTGTTAGTGTTGTGCAAATTCTTTACAATTAAAAAAGTAAAAAATAAAAATGGATACTAAAAAAGGATCTCATGAATGTGATCATGTTAATCAACATTGTCTCGTATCAGATTGGGCGACGATCCGTCTGCACTGTCGGTTGAGGGACGAGTCTGTCGCAGGTGTGACACCACCTGTCAGAAGACAATGGTTCATGTAATTAACAGTGAGTGCCTGCTCTTCATTAAATAACACACTGTCATTTTCTTTATCAACTTCATCACGTTGTGTCAAGGTAGGCGAAAGGATACCTTCTTGCATCGACATAACAGCTGCTGCTGCTTCCACACGTAATTGTTCATTAAAGCCACACGCCGTCGGTCATAATGGGAACGCGTCCGAGCAGCACAGCTCTCACTAGCAGGTTAAATACAAACAGACTGAATGTGTGTGTGTGTGTGTGTGTGTGTGTGTGTGTGTGTGTGTGTGTGTGTGTGTGTGTGTGTGTGTGTGTGTGTCATCGCTGGCTTATTTTCTGAGATGGTGAATTAATTAGCAATTATGGCCGCTGACACATCACTTTCACAATGACCTGCAACTAACAATAACATTTAATTGTGCAGTAGCCACGGGAGACACACTGCTATTCCCCATTTTCCCCGGCGCAGCGGAGCTGCAGAAGGAGCTACGGTGTTTTAGTAATTATTATCTTGGGAAGTATTTTGTAGGTGTTGTGGGAGTACCTGCTATAGCCCAGTGTGCTGATGGAATCTGATGGAGTTGCAGGAAAAGGATGTTGTTTTATAACAGGAACAAGTATGTGTCAATTCCTCCACGTAGCTACCCTGCACTCCGCGTAGCTACCCTGCACTCTGCTTGGCTACCCTGCATCACGCGTAGCTACCCTGCACTCCGCGTAGCTACCCTTCACCCCGCGTAGCTACCCTGCACCCCGCGTAGCTACCCTGCACCCTGCGTCGCTACCCTGCACTCCGCGAAGCTACCCTTCACTCCGCGTAGCTACCCTGCACCCCGCGTAGCTACCCTGCACCCCGCGTCGCTACCCTGCACCCCGCGTCGCTACCCTGCACCCCGCGTCGCTACCCTGCACTCCGCGTGGCTACCCTGCACTCCGCGTAGCTACCCTGCACCCCGCGTAGCTACCCTGCACTCCTCGTAGCTACCCTGCACCCCGCTTCGCTACCCTGCACTCCGCGTAGCTACCCTGCACCCCGCGTAGCTACCCTGCACTCCGCGTAGCTACCCTGCACCCCGCGTAGCTACCCTGCACCCCGCGTAGCTACCCTGCACCCCGCGTAGCTACCCTGCACTCCGAGTAGCTACCCTGCACTCCGCAAAGCTACCCTGCTCTCCGCGTAGCTACCCTGCACTCCGAGTAGCTACCCTGCACTCCGCGTAGCTACCCTGCACTCCGCGTAGCTACCCTGCACCCCGCGTAGCTACCCTGCACCCCGAGTAGCTACCCTGCACCCCGGGTCGCTACCCTTCACTCCGTGTAGCTACCCTGCACCCAGCGTAGCTATCCTGCACTCCGCGTAGCTACCCTGCACTCCGCGTAGCTACCCTGCACTCTGCGTAGCTACCCTGCACTCTTAGAAAAAAAAGGAGTTCAGAAAGGGATCTTCGGCTGTCCCCATAGAAGGACCCCCCCCCCCCCCCTCTGTGAAAAGGGTTCTACATGGAACCTAAAAGGTTTCTTTCTGGCATCAAAAAAAGGTTATACCTGGAACCAACAAAAAAAAGGTTCTTCAACGGGTTCTGCCTTGGGGACAGCTGAAGAATCCTTTTAGGTTCTAGATAGCCATTTTCACATTCTTAAAGAAAAAGGTGCTTTCTTCTATTAAAGAAAAAAAGGAAGGCTGACATATTTGACGAGACGCACGTGGACTTACACACGTGTCTGTGGACACACACACACACACACAGATTCACGCATGCATGCACACACGCACACACACACACACACACACACACACACACACACACACACACACACACACACACACACACACACACCAACACATAAACACATTCATGGTTTCCTCAGGTGCAATGTTGCAGGTTATGTCTGTAATGTTTCATCATGGTTTGCCTCTGTTTGCACAGGAAAAGCTACCCGAAAGAGTACACTGAGAGCCCACACTGGAGCGTTTAATCTTCCCACAAATTATATTTCTGTTTGTCCATTGTTTTTACCATTAATTCATGATATTGTTATGCTGCTCTTGGATCATTGAAACTTACAGTGAGAAATGATTAAGTAAGCTTTTTGATTTCCTCAATGCTGAATGTAACATGGGGGGGGGTGGGGGGGGGGTTATCCATTGACAAACATTCCTACCGTAGTCCATCTACACCACCGTTTTTACACATGAGGTAAGGTTCTGGCAACTAAACTACAAACAAACAGTTATGTCCAACAAGGAAGTGGAGGGAATAAGATAACGACATAGTGATGCAACAGTCATTTCGTCTGTATTTAGGCCACCAATTCCTTCATAGTTTTAAAAACATCAACAGCTCTCGCATCTCCCGAAAGGCAAGCCAACCTTCACATGGCAAAGAGGACGCCCTGAATGACACAGAAAGGTAACCTTTTAGACACTGGGCAAGATCAAACCACACCCTTAACGAACAATGATGTGCCCCTGTGATGTACTGCAGTGGACAGCCTTTTCAGGGTGAGATATACAGTATCTATTTCTAGCTATAATCACACCGATCTGAGTTTTCAAAGGTGGAATTTCATTTGTGATGAAGACAGTTATTAACTATTCACGGGTGGGACACAATATGGTGAGAAAATTCTACATTAAGCAATTAAAGTGTGTTTGTTAAATTGGTTTGGTCAGATAATCTTCCATGAACAGAGATACTTACATCAACTAGTTACTTACTTCAACTAGATACTTACTTCAACTAGTTACTTACTACAACTAGTTACTTACTACAACTAGTTACTTACTTCAACTAGTTACTTACTTCAACTAGTTACTTACATCAACTAGTTACTTACTTCAACTAGATACTTACTTCAACTAGTTACTTACTTCAACTAGTTACTTCAACTAGATACTTCAACTAGATACTTACTTCAACTAGTTACTTACTTCAACTAGTTACTTCAACTAGATACTTCAACTAGATACTTACTTCAACTAGATACTTACTTCAACTAGTTACTTACTTCAACTAGTTACTTACTTCAACTAGTTACTTCAACTAGATACTTCAACTAGATACTTACTTCAACTAGTTACTTACTTCAACTAGTTACTTCAACTAGATACTTCAACTAGATACTTCAACTAGATACTTCAACTAGATACTTACTTCAACTAGTTACTTACTTCAACTAGTTACATACTTCAACTAGATACTTACTTCAACTAGTTACTTACTTCAACTAGTTACTTCAACTAGATACTTCAACTAGATACTTCAACTAGATACTTCAACTAGATACTTACTTCAACTAGTTACTTACTTCAACTAGTTACTTACTTCAACAAGTTACTTACTTCAACTAGTTACTTCAACTAGATACTTCAACTAGATACTTCAACTAGATACTTTAACTAGATACTTACTTCAACTAGTTACTTACTTCAACTAGATACTTACTTCAACTAGTTACTTCAACTAGTTACTTCAACTAGATACTTCAACTAGATACTTCAACTAGATACTTCAACTAGATACTTGCTTCAACTAGTTACTTACTTCAACTAGTTACTTCAACTAGTTACTTCAACTAGATACTTACTTCAACTAGTTACTTACTTCAACTAGTTACTTACTTCAACTAGTTACTTCAACTAGATACTTCAACTAGATACTTACTTCAACTAGTTACTTACTTCAACTAGTTACTTACTTCAACTAGTTACTTACTTCAACTAGATACTTCAACTAGATACTTCAACTAGTTACTTACTTCAACTAGTTACTTACTTCAACTAGATACTTACTTCAACTAGATACTTACTTCAACTAGTTACTTACTTCAACTAGTTACTTACTTCAACTAGTTACTTCAACTAGATACTTCAACTAGATACTTCAACTAGTTACTTACTTCAACTAGTTACTTACTTCAACTAGTTACTTACTTAAACTAGTTACTTCAACTAGATACTTCAACTAGATACTTCAACTAGATACTTCAACTAGTTACTTACTTCAACTAGTTACTTACTACAACTAGTTACTTACTTCAACTAGATACTTACTTCAACTAGATACTTACTTCAACTAGATACTTACTTCAACAGTTACTTACTTCAACTAGATACTTACTTCAACTAGATACTTACTTCAACTAGTTACTTACTTCAACTAGATACTTACTTCAACTAGATACTTACTTCAACTAGTTACTTCAACTAGATACTTCAACTAGATACTTCAACTAGTTACTTACTTCAACTAGTTACTTACTTCAACTAGTTACTTCAACTATATACTTCAACTAGATACTTCAACTAGTTACTTACTTCAACTAGTTACTTACTTCAACTAGTTACTTACTTCAACTAGATACTTACTTCAACTAGTTACTTACTTCAACTAGATACTTACTTCAACTAGTTACTTACTTCAACTAGATACTTACTTCAACTAGTTACTTCAACTAGATACTTCAACTAGATACTTCAACTAGTTACTTACTTCAACTAGTTACTTACTTCAACTAGTTACTTCAACTATATACTTCAACTAGATACTTCAACTAGTTACTTACTTCAACTAGTTACTTACTTCAACTAGTTACTTACTTCAACTAGATACTTACTTCAACTAGTTACTTACTTCAACTAGATACTTACTTCAACTAGTTACTTACTTCAACTAGTTACTTACTTCAACTAGTTACTTACTTCAACTAGATACTTACTTCAACTAGATATTTACTTCAACTAGTTACTTACTTCAACTAGTTACTTACTTCAACTAGATACTTACTTCAACTAGTTACTTACTTCAACTAGATACTTACTTCAACTAGTTACTTACTTCAACTAGATACTTACTTCAACTAGTTACTTACTTCAACTAGATACTTACTTCAACTAGATATTTACTTCAACTAGTTACTTACTTCAACTAGTTACTTACTTCAACTAGTTACTTCAACTAGTTACTTCAACTAGATACTTCAACTAGATACTTCAACTAGTTACTTACTTCAACTAGTTACTTACTTCAACTAGTTACTTCAACTAGATACTTACTTCAACTAGTTACTTACTTCAACTAGATACTTACTTCAACTAGATACTTACTTCAACTAGTTACTTACTTCAACTAGTTACTTACTTCAACTAGTTACTTACTTCACCTAGTTTGACAAACAGTTGCTCAAAACTTTCATAGAAGGGTTCTAATATTTGAATCTAAACTGGTGAAATCGAGATTATTGAGATGTGTGTAATTCCAGATGAATGTAAATAAATAAATATTAGGTTTCTGCTTTCTAGTAAGGCTTGTCTCTGTATTCTTTGACTGTAATCTAAAATAAAACGAAATGGTGTTTCACAACTTTTATGAAATTCTACCAATCGGCTGTACAAGGCTATGTGTAGGTTTGTGGTCCAGCAAAGAAATGTCATTTTATAGAAGCCATCCTCTGTCATCACATCCTGTTGTATATCAGGGGAGGCTGAAATGACAAAAAAAAATGTTTTTTATAAGCTAAGTAGTTAGCAAGAGAGTAATGTGATACTTTGTAAGTACACAAGCGTTTATCAAATCAAATGTTATTGGATACATACACATGCTTAGTGTAGTGAAATCCTTGTGCTTCTAGTTCCGACAGTGCGTTAATATCTATCAAGTAATCAAAAAAATTCACAACAACTAACTTATACACACAAAGCTAAAGGGATGAATGAGAATATGTACATATTCATATGGATGAGCGTTGGCCGTGTGGTACAGGCAAGATGCAATAGATGGTATAAAATACAGTATATACATATGAGATGAGTAATGTAGGATATGTAAACATTATATAAAGTGACGTTATTTAAAATGACCTTTAAAGTGATACCTTTATTAAATCCATTTATTTAAGTAGGCAGAGATTTGAGTCTCTATGTTGGCAGCAGCCTCTCTATGTTAGTGATGGCTGTTAACAGTCTAAAGGCCTTGAAATAGAAGCTGTTTTTCAGTCTCTCAGTCCCAGCTTTGTTGCAACTGTACAGACCTCACGTTCTGGATGATAACGGGGTGAACAGGCAGTGGCTCAGGTGGTTGTTGTCCTTGATGATCTTTTTGGCTTTCTGTGACATCAGGTGCTGTAGGTGTCCTGTAGGGCAAGTAGTTTGCCCCCGGTGATGCATTGTGCAGACCTCACTACCCTCTGGAGAGCCTTGCGGTTGAGGGAGGTGCAATTGCCGTACCAGGCGGTGATACAGCCCGACAGGATGCTCTCGATTGTGCATCTAAACGTTTCAGTGTTTTAGGTGACAAGGCAAATTTTTTTCAGCTAAGATATCGTTCTTATCTTTGGCAAAATACTGAGGATGATAAACCAACTTTCTTAAATACTGTGTACCACCAACAACCATTACAGAATATAATGCCACATGACATTATAGTACCTTATGCTACATGACATTACAGTACCTTATGCTACATGACATTACAGTACCTTATGCTACATGACATTACAGTACCTTATGCTACATGACATTACAGTACCTTATGCTACATGACATTACATGACATTACATCACATTATGCTACATGACATTACAGAACATTATGCTACATGACATTACAGTACATTATGCTACATGACATGTAATTATGCTACATGACATTACAGAACATTATGATACATGACATTACAGAACATTATGCTACATGACATTACAGAACATTATGCTACATGACATTATAGAACATCATGCTACATGACATTACAGTACATCATGCTACATGACATTACATCACATTATGCTACATGACATTACAGAACATCATGCTACATGACATTACAGTACATCATGCTACATGCCATTACATCATGCTACATGGCATTACAGAACATTACGCTACATGACATTACAGAACATCATGCTACATGACAGTACAGAACATTATGCTACATGACATTACATTATGCTACATGACATTACAGAATATTATGCTACATGACATTACATTATGCTACATGACATTACAGAATATTATGCTACATGACATTACAGAACATCATGCTACATGACATTACAGAATATTATGCTACATGACATTACAGAACATCATGCTACATGACATTACAGAACATCATGCTACATGACATGACAGAACATTATGCTACATGACATTACAGAACATTATGCTACATGACATTACAGTACATCATGCTACATGACATTACGGTACATTATGCTTCATGACATTACAGTACATTATGCTAAATGACATTACAGAACATTAAGCTACATGACAATACAAAACATTATGCTACATGACATTACTGTACATCATGCTACATGACATTACAGTGCATCATGCTACATGACATTACAGTACATCATGCTACATGCCATTACATCATGCTACATGGCATTACAGAACAGTCAGTATGTTCCCTGTGTAAACAGTATTCAGACCTAGCCATACACTGAAATGACTTGAGGCACTGTATTTTTCAACTCAAATTATATTAGCCTGTAGTATATGCAGCTCTAAATTCTATTATTTTGCTGTGTATTCAATGTTTAAAAAAGAAAGTTTCTCTTCTTTGTGTTCCCGAAAAGGAAACAGAGGGGGGAGGCGGTGAACTGAGCTGAGAGGACCCAGAAGGAGCTTCAGCCTCGGGCTTGGACATTACCCAGGTGGCTTAGGACAAAGCCTGCCGTGGAGCATCCAAGGACGGTATCTAGCAGGGGAGAACGACTGGCCCCTCTCATTGAAGCCACGGAAAAAATCAAGGCCGACCGCGGTACTGCAGGCATTGTTTGCAGAAAACAGGGTCCCCCATTACAGTGACGGGAAAAAATGCCCATCTACCTGGTCAATCTTCATGTAAATAAATAAAAACTTCATTTTTTTTTTAAAGACGGTCGTGGTGCCAATAATTGTGAACGAGGATGGAAATGTACTCTTCTCCACTCGCAGATCATTAGGCTAATTAGGTTTACAGGGGTGGATCCCATAATAAATGTGTAGAGGGAAAACATTAAATTAGTTGTGCCAAATATTTGATCGATAAATAATAAGTAGCATACTGTTTTTAAGCAGGTGAATGTTTTCCTCCTCTGACAAAGACAAATATGATTCAAAAGGAAGGGTGGCAGATTTCAAAATTCTTCAGAGGTAGGATACACATGAGTATCCTCAATGAACGCTGGCTAATGTGTAGGAAAGGGAAGGGGGATACCTAGGCAGTTGTATGACTGAATGCATTCAACTGAAATGTGTCTTCAGTATCTAACCCCAACCCCTCTGAATCAGAGAGGTGCAGGGGGCTACCTTAATCGACGTCCATGTCTTCAGCGCCCGGGAGAGGACACTCTTCTGTTTACCTACTAACGACTTGACACACTCCTCGACCTACTCGACCTATCGGTTTTCAGGTCAAGGTGGAGAGCGGATGGAGGAGAGAGGACGGATGATGGTCTTTTGCTAAAACGAGAATCTCCCACTCAATGAGAGGGGCCAGCACTGAGCTAGCCTCCCCACGTCACTTCCTGGAGTAGCTTAAACTGCACATGTCATGTCTCCACGAGACGCCATCTTAACCAACTTCATTTGGCTTCAATGCACTGTTGAGTCTTCACATAGGAATCAATGGTGTCATGTGATCGGTTTCTTTGTCCATTCATACATAGATGTTATTGGTCTAGACGTAGACTCAGTGACTCCTTAGCCCCAGCCGAGCCTGAAAGCCCCTCACCTGCTGAGGTAGCCTGGAAATAAGCCTCAGATTGGGGGAGAGATCTGATGGGCCCGGCCGGAGTGTCAGGAAACCACATACAAAAAAAATCAGAAAGGAGGAAGGGGAAGTTCATAGTTTCAGTTCCTTACAGACACTTACAGTGTCTGAAAGAGAGATGCCACTTCATCACACATCGTTTGAAGGGCAGGTTATGGATCCTGTCACACACAGGTTGTGTGTGTGTGTCTGTGTATGTGTGTGTGTGTGTGTGTGTCACACATAATAAATAAAATCCCCATCAAAATCCGTCACTTTAAGCTACAGATATATCAGGTTTTAGAATGGGCTGCGTCTCAATTCACCACATCCACCTATTTCGCCCGTCCGCATCTGAAAGGTGGCCGAGCCACAGCGATGTTTGTCAGACCATGAGACATCCTGAAAATTGGACTACAAACTATTATGACCACTCTATGGAAAGTGGAGACTCTCAGGGAAAATGATGGTGTTTTCCCTTTTTGCTCTTGGACCTCCACAAGTGTCACAGGACTCGTCTCAAGGTGACCCATACAAACGAATGAAGGTGGTTTTGTGCCAACAAATAGAAGGGGTTAAATACGTGTCAAAAAATAAACCTACATTTCAAAGGACACTTCGAAAACCTTTTCATAAATGTTGTCACTGTGTTTTCTGGCAGCTATTAATGTGTTATTTTCTATTCAATGCCTTTCTATTGGCTATAGTAGAAAAGGCCAAACTAAATATTTCACATATCTATTTATATCTTCAAAATCCAGTTTCCAGATACAGCCATTGGTTAATAAGGATTGGCCCCTTTAAAAAAAGAATGTTCTCCTAAAATGACATACCCAAATCTAATTGCCTGTAGCTCAGGCCCTGAAGCAAGAAATATGCATTTTCTTGGTACCATTTGAAAGGAAAAACTTTGAATTTTATGGAAATGTGAAAAGAATGTAGGAGAATATAACACATTAGAAAAGGTAAAAGATTATAAAAACAAAAAAAAGCAACACTTATTTTTGTATTTTTTTGTACCATCATCTTTGAAATGCAAGAGAAAGGCCATAATGTATTCCAGCCCAGGTGCAATTTAGATCTTGGCCACTAGAAGGCAGCAGTGTATGTGCAACGTTTCAGATTGATCCAATGAACAATTGCATTTCTGTTCAAGTGTTTGTATCAAGACTGCCCAAATATGCCTAAATTGTTTATTAATAACTTTCATGTTCAAAACTGTGCACTCTCCTCAAACAATATAATGGTATTCTTTCACTGTAATAGCTACTGTAAATTGGACAGTGCAGTTAGATTAACACAAATGTAGGCTTTCTGCCAATATCAGATATGTTTATGTCCTGGGAAATGTTCTTGTTACTTACAACCTCATGTTAATCGCAATAGCCTACGTTAGCTCAACTGTCCCTCAGGGGACCCACCAATCCTGAAGAAGTTTTAACTTCAGTCGATTTACTTTCTTACAAAAGTAATATGGAATTGTGTTTGTTTGACAATGCAACTAAATATCAATATTTAAAAGAGATGTGTCAAATTCTTGGAGAATTTCATCTGAGCCACTGGCTTAAACTTATTCTTGAACTTTTATTGTTGGTTTAGCTGGAGACATGTATTCAACATGTAATTTGTTAATTAACTTCTTGCTCCTACTTGAGACACAGATGTCTCAAGTAGACACCTGGAAATGCAAATGCACTACGCTAAATGCTAAATGTACTCGTTAAAACTCAAACGTTCATCAAAATGCACATGCAGGGTATTGAATTAAAGCTACACTCGTTGTGAACCTAGCCAACAAGTCAGATTATTAAAATGCTTTTCGGCGAAAGCATGAGAAGCTATTATCTGATAGCATGCAACACCCCAAAATGCCTGAATGCGACGTAAACAAAGATTTAGCGTAGCCGGCACTACACAAAACGCAGAAATAAAATATAAAACATTCATTACCTTTGACGAGCTTCTTTCTTGGCACTCCTATATGCCCCATAAACATCACTATTGGGTCTTTTTTTCGTTAAAATCGGTCCATATATACCCAAAATAGCTTTCTATGGAAGCTGTGTAATTCAGAAAAAAACATTGTTTTAAAACGCAGCGTCATTTTTTAAAATTAAAAAAGTTGACGATAAACTTTCACAAAACACTTCGAAATACTTTGTAATCCAACTTTAGGTATTAGTAAACGTTTATAATCTATCAAAATGATTACAGGGCGATGTATATTCAATAGCTCCTCGTCTTCAAATCAATGGCTGAAAATGTGCACCTCACAACATCCTGGCGGAGACCGGAAGAAATTGAATCCAGTTAGTTGGATTTACCAACAAAAAAGTCCCTGGAAAATGACGACAATGGCGACATCGTGTGGAATCTGTAGAAATTGCATGCAGGTCCATAATTAATTTTGCCCTTTTAACAACCCATGAAAGTGACGCATGGAAATTATTTTTAGCTTTCAGAGAGCAGTTTTTCTTGCGCTTCTCGATGAAACACACAATCTGTTATAGTCACAGCCGTGATTTAACCAGTTTTAGAAACTTCAGAGTGTTTTCTATCCACACATAGTAATCATATGCATATACTATATTCCTGGCATGAGTAGCAGGACGCTGAAAAGTTGCGCGATTTTTAACAGAATGTTCGAAAAAGGAGGGGGTAGACTTAAGTACTTGTCGACAAGTTAATAGACTATTTACTGTATTGCAAAAGTGATGAATTATGTTTCGTTTTTAACAAAACAAAATATCACCATTTGAAGGATATGTTTTTTAAACAAACTTACTCTGGCTTTAATTCCAGTTTTTCTACAAATTACTAATTGATATGTTGGATTCATGTCTACCATCTCAACTGAAGATCTAAGTTAAGGAATAGGATTGAATCATATCAAATTCAAGTGCATTTAAATTTAAATTTGATTTGATTCAGTCCTATTATTTCATTTACATGTTTTGGTTGTGATGGAGATGTGAATTCAACATATACTAAAGCTTGAAACCCTAGTGTTGTCATGTGTTGTTGTTTTTAGTTGAAATCTGGGTTGAATTGAAACAATAGTTGATGACTATAAATGTTATACAGGCCTAAATAGTCTCATTGATGATGTACTGCATTATAAAGCATGGTTACATTTAATTTGCTCTGCAAAACCTACCCGTTGGAAGGATTTCAATAGCAATAGTGAATATATTTAGTTATTAAGAGAGCTCTCAATAATCACTCTCAGTATCGCACATTGGTAATAGGCAGACAACTCTCATAGCTAATCAGAGCTGGGCTTGGTTAAAACACTGGATGGGAGACCAAATGAATAGCTGTAGATAGATCAACTCTCCAGTAGGAGGTGCTGTCCACCCTACTGTTTCATTCCACAGGGCCATGGGGTGAGACAGGGATGCAGCTTAAGCCCCACCCTCTTCAATATATGTATCAACGAATTGGCGAGGGCACTAGAACAGTCTGCAGCACCCGGCCTCACCCTACCAGTCTGAAGTCAAATGTCTACTGTTTGCTGATGATCTGGTACTTCTGTCCCCAACCAAGGAGACCTACAGCAGCACCTAGTTCTTATGCACAGATTCTGCCAGACCTGGGCCCTGAGAGTAAGTCTCAGTAAGACAAAAATAATGGTGTTCCACAAATACAAATTCTATCTAGACACCGTTGCCCTAGAGCACGCAAACAACTTTACATACCTTGGCCTAAACATCAGCGCCACAGGTAACTTCCACAAAGCTGTGATCTGAGAGACAAGTCAAGAACGGCCTTCTATGTAATCAAAATGAACATAAAATTTGACATAAAAATATTTGGATCAGTTGTAGAACCCGTTGGCCTTCATGGTTGTGAGGTCTGTGGTCCGATCCCCAACCAAAAATTCACTAAATGGGATAAATACCAAATTGAGACTCTGAATGCAGAATTCTGCAAAAATATCCTCGGTGTACAATGTAAAACAGTAAATAATGTATGCAGAGCAGAATTATGCCGATTCCCGCTAACTATCAAAATCCAGAGAGCGGTTAAATTTTACAACCACCTAAAAGAAAGTGATTCCCAAACCTTCCATAACAAAGCCATCACCTACAGAGAGATGAAACTGGAGAAGAGTCCCCTAAGCAAGCTGGTCCTTAGGCTCTGTTCACAAACACAAACAGAGGCCCAGGACAGCAAGACAATTAGACCCAGTCAAATCATGAGAAAACAAAAAGATAATTAAATGATACATTGGAAAGAATAAACAAGAATACGGAGAAAATTATATTTGGCCATAAACAGAGAGTACACAGTGCCAGAATACATGAACCCTGTGACTGACCTAAAATTAAGGAAAGCTTTGACTATGTACAGACTCAGTTTCAACAGAATAGCCTTGCTATTGAGAAAGGCCTTGCTATTGAGAGACACCGCCGACCTGGCTCTCAAAAGAAGACAGACTATGTGCACACTGACAAAAAAAGAGGTGGAAACTAAATCACTTCCTTCCCTCCTGTCAAATGTATGACCATATCAGAGAAGCATATTTCCCTCAGATTACACAGACCCACAAAGAATTTGAAACAAATGTAATTTCAATAAACTATCATATCTATTGGGTGAAATAGCACAGTGTGCCGTCACAGCAGCAAGATATGTGACCTGTTGCCACAAGAAAAGGGCAACCAGTGAAGAACAAACACCATTGTAAATACAACCCATATTTATTTTCCCTTTTTCCCCAACTATTTGTACTGTATATAGACATAACATTTACATTTCATTGTTTATTTGACTTTTGTTTATCTGTTTCACTTGCCATGGCAATGTTAACATGTTCCCCGTGCCAATAAAGCCCCCCACACACAGAGAGACAGAGACAGAGAGAAAATACTGTGGACACCTGAAACAAACTGTGTGCTTGCATCGATAACAGGGTTTATGGGTAATATGTGTCATTGAATGTCCTTTGAAAAGTGTCCTTTGCTAATTGTTTTCTGAGCCTGTACATGGCTATGAAGCAGAAAGTAAATTATGTGTAAAATAAATCAGTGCTTGATTTTCTATTTATTCTCAGGGCTTGATGACCGAGTGAGTCTCAGGGCTTGATGACCGAGTGAGCCTCAGGGCTTGATGACCGAGTGAGCCTCAGGGCTTGATGACTGAGTGAGCTTCAGAGCTTGATGACCGAGTGAGTCTCAGGGCTTGATGACCGAGTGAGCCTCTGGGCTTGATGACCGAGTGAGTCTCAGGGCTTGATGACCGAGTGATTCTCCCTCTCTGGTGTTATCTGAGGCTCTCTGAGGAAATGATGGAAGTAGACAGAGGAGAGGAGAAGGGGAAAAAACACTGGTTAAATATGTCACATGCTATCCGGGTGTGTAAGCAAGTGGAGCCAGCACTGCCTGTTGTCTAGGTTATGAACTAGGCTAGGTTATGAACTAGGCTAGGTTATGAACTGGGCTAGGTTATGAACTAGACTAGGTTATGAGCTAGGTTATGAACTAGACTAGATTATGAACTAGACTAGGTTATGAACTGGGCTAGGTTATGACCTAGACTAGGTTATGAACTAGACTAGGTTATGAACTAGGCCATGTTATGAACTAGGCTAGGTTATGAACTAGGCTAGGTTATGAACTAGGCTAGGTTATGAACTAGACTAGGTTATGAACTGGACTAGGTTATGAACTAGGCTAGGTTATGAACTAGACTAGGTTATGAACTAGGCTAGGTTATGAACTAGGCTAGGTTATGAACTAGGATAGGTTATGAACTAGACTAGGTATGAACTAGGTTAGGTAATGAACTAGGCTAGGTTATGAACTAGGCTAGGTTATGAACTAGACTAGGTTATGAACTGGACTAGGTTATGAACTAGGCTAGGTTATGAACTAGACTAGGTTATGAACTAGGCTAGGTTATGAACTAGGCTAGGTTATGAACTAGGATAGGTTATGAACTAGACTAGGTATGAACTAGGTTAGGTAATGAACTAGGCTAGGTTATGAACTAGGCTAGGTTATGAACTAGACTAGGTTATGAACTAGGCTGGGTTATGAACTAGACTAGGTAATGAACTAGGCTAGGTTATGAACTAGACTAGGTTATGAACTAGACTAGGTTTTGAACCTAGGCTAGGTTATGAACTAGACTAGGTTATGAACTAGGCTAGGTTATGAACTAGACTAGGTTATGAACTAGGCTAGGTTATGAACTAGACTAGGTTATGAACTAGGCTAGTTTATGAACTCCACCGAGGGGATTGAGTTTGCAGATGGACATTGAAGCAGACAGAGGGGTCACGTGATCAGGTGAGACTATGCTCCTCCCCTGAGACACACTCTCTTGCACATACACACATGCACACATTTACACACACACACACACACACACACACACACACACACACACACACACACACACACACACACACACACACACACACACACACACACACACTCCCAGACACAACACACCTAAGGGACATCTGTACGTTATGGATCCTGGTTGTTGGATCCTGGTTGGTTTAACTTGGTGCTGCGATGCAGGGAAGTGAGTGCAACTGATCTGTCCTCTGGGACTAGCTTCTGTAGCTGTAGCTTTCTGTCTGTAGGCACGAGCAGATGGCCTGTGATAGTCTATTTCATCTCCATTGATTCAGTGTCTTTAAAGTCCAGGAAGAGAATACATTTAGAATTTGTGTTGGGAAGACATGACTCTGATTTACAGTACATAGACTTGGTGGAGAAGACACTACTCTGATTTACTGTATATAGACTTAGTGGAGAAGACACTACTCTGATTTACAATATATAGACTTAGTGGAGAAGACACTACTCTTATTTACAGTATATAGACTTAGTGGAGAAGACACTACTCTGATTTACTGCATATAGACTTAGTGGAGAATACACTACTCTGATTTACTGTATATAGACTTAGTGGAGAATACACTACTCTGATTTACTGTATATAGACTTAGTGGAGAAGACACTACTCTGATTTACTGTATATAGACTTAGTGGAGAAGACACTACTCTGATTTACTGCATATAGACTTAGTGGAGAAGACACTACTCTGATTTACTGTATATAGACTTAGTGGAGAAGACACTACTCTGATTTACTGTATATAGACTTAGTGGAGAAGACACTACTCTGATTTAATGTATATAGACTTAGTGGAGAAGACACTACTCTGATTTACTGTATATAGACTTAGTGGAGAAGACACTACTCTGATTTACTGTATATAGACTTAGTGGAGAAGACACTACTCTGATTTACTGTATATAGACTTAGTGGAGAAGACACTACTCTGATTTACTGTATATAGACTTAGTGGAGAAGACACTACTCTGATTTACTGTATATAGACTTAGTGGAGAAGACTCTACTCTGATTTACTGTATATAGACTTAGTGGAGAAGACACTACTCTGATTTACTGCATATAGACTTAGTGGAGAAGACACTACTCTGATTTACTGTATATAGACTTAGTGGAGAAGACACTACTCTGATTAACTGTATATAGACTTAGTGGAGAAGACACTACTCTGATTTACTGTATATAGACTTAGTGGAGAATACACTACTCTGATTTACTGTATATAGACTTAGTGGAGAAGACACTACTCTGATTTACTGCATATAGACTTAGTGGAGAAGACACTACTCTGATTTACTGTATATAGACTTAGTGGAGAAGACACTACTCTGATTTACTGTATATAGACTTAGTGGAGAAGACACTACTCTGATTTACTGCATATAGACTTAGTGGAGAATACACTACTCTGATTTACTGTATATAGACTTAGTGGAGAAGACACTACTCTGATTTACTGTATATAGACTTAGTGGAGAAGACACTACTCTGATTTACTGTATATAGACTTAGTGGAGAAGACACTACTCTGATTTACTGTTTATAGACTTAGTGGAGAAGACACTACTCTGATTTACTGTATATAGACTTAGTGGAGAAGACACTACTCTGATTTACTGTATATAGACTTAGTGGAGAAGACACTACTCTGATTTACTGTATATAGACTTAGTGGAGAAGACGCTACTCTGATTTACTGTATATAGACTTAGTGGAGAAGACACTACTCTGATTTACTGTATATAGACTTAGTGGAGAAGACACTACTCTGATTTACTGTATATAGACTTAGTGGAGAAGACACTACTCTGATTTACTGTATATAGACTTAGTGGAGAAGACACTACTCTGATTTACTGTATATAGACTTAGTGGAGAAGACACTACTCTGATTTAATGTATATAGACTTAGTGGAGAAGACACTACTCTGATTTACTGTATATAGACTTAGTGGAGAAGACACTACTCTGATTTACTGCATATAGACTTAGTGGAGAAGACACTACTCTGATTTACAATATATAGACTTAGTGGAGAAGACATTACTCTGATTTACAATATATAGACTTAGTGGAGAAGACACTACTCTGATTTACTGTATATAGACTTAGTGGAGAAGACACTACTCTGATTTACTGTATATAGACTTAGTGGAGAAGACACTACTCTGATTTACTGTATATAGACTTAGTGGAGAATACACTACTCTGATTTACTGTATATAGACTTAGTGGAGAAGACACTACTCTGATTTACAATATATAGACTTAGTGGAGAAGACACTACTCTGATTTACTGTATATAGACTTAGTGGAGAAGACATTACTCTGATTTACTGCATATCCACTTAGTGGAGAAGACACTACTCTGATTTACAGTATATAGACTTAGTGGAGAAGACACTACTCTGATTTACTCTATATAGACTTAGTGGAGAAGACACTACTCTGATTTACTGTATATAGACTTAGTGGAGAATACACTACTCTGATTTACTGTATATAGACTTAGTGGAGAAGACACTACTCTGATTTACTGCATATAGACTTAGTGGAGAAGACACTACTCTGATTTACTGTATATAGACTTAGTGGAGAAGACATTACTCTGATTTACTGCATATCCACTTAGTGGAGAAGACACTACTCTGATTTACAGTATATAGACTTAGCGGAGAAGACACTACTCTGATTTACTGTATATAGACTTAGTGGACAAGACACTACTCTGATTTACTGTATATAGACTTAGTGGAGAAGACACTACTCTGATTTACTGTATATAGACTTAGTGGAGAAGACACTACTCTGATTTACTGTATATAGACTTAGTGGAGAAGACACTACTCTGATTTACTGTATATAGACTTAGTGGAGAAGACGCTACTCTGATTTACTGTATATAGACTTAGTGGAGAAGACACGACTCTGATTTACTGTATATAGACTTAGTGGAGAAGACACTACTCTCATTTACTGCATATAGACTTAGTGGAGAATACACTACTCTGATTTACTGTATATAGACTTAGTGGAGAAGACACTACTCTGATTTACTGTATATAGACTTGGTGGAGAAGACACTACTCTGATTTACTGTATATAGACTTGGTGGAGAAGACACTACTCTGATTTACTGTATATAGACTTAGTGGAGAAGACACTACTATGATTTACTGTATATAGACTTAGTGGAGAAGACACTACTCTGATTTACTGTATATAGACTTAGTGGAGAATACACTACTCTGATTTACTGTATATAGACTTAGTGGAGAAGACACTACTCTGATTTACTGTATATAGACTTAGTGGAGAAGACACTACTCTGATTTACTGTATATAGACTTAGTGGAGAAGACACTACTCTGATTTACTGTATATAGACTTAGTGGAGAAGACACTACTCTGATTTACTGTATATAGACTTAGTGGAGAAGACACTACTCTGATTTACTGTATATAGACTTAGTGGAGAAGACACTACTCTGATTTACTGTATATAGACTTAGTGGAGAAGACACTACTCTGATTTACTGTATATAGACTTAGTGGAGAAGACACTACTCTGATTTACTGTATATAGACTTAGTGGAGAAGACACTACTCTGATTTACTGCATATAGACTTAGTGGAGAATACACTACTCTGATTTACTGTATATAGACTTAGTGGAGAAGACACTACTCTGATTTACTGTATATAGACTTGGTGGAGAAGACACTACTCTGATTTACTGTATATAGACTTGGTGGAGAAGACACTACTCTGATTTACTGTATATAGACTTAGTGGAGAAGACACTACTATGATTTACTGTATATAGACTTAGTGGAGAAGACACTACTCTGATTTACTGTATATAGACTTAGTGGAGAAGACACTACTCTGATTTACTGTATATAGACTTAGTGGAGAAGACACTACTCTGATTTACTGTATATAGACTTAGTGGAGAAGACACTACTCTGATTTACTGCATATAGACTTAGTGGAGAAGACACTACTCTGATTTACTGTATATAGACTTAGTGGAGAAGACACTACTCTGATTTACTGTATATAGACTTGGTGGAGAAGACACTACTCTGATTTACTGTATATAGACTTGGTGGAGAAGACACTACTCTGATTTACTGTATATAGACTTAGTGGAGAAGACACTACTATGATTTACTGTATATAGACTTAGTGGAGAAGACACTACTCTGATTTACTGTATATAGACTTAGTGGAGAAGACACTACTCTGATTTACTGTATATAGACTTAGTGGAGAAGACATGCCGAACAGCACAAACAAATCTGAGACCAGGCTACAACATCAGTCTAAACCTAATGGATCAACACGAAACAAACATGTTGACTGGAAATAGATACAGTCAGTGTTCTCCGTCCTCCCTTTGACCACATTAATTATAGGTATTATAGGTATATAGTAATGAATATTATGGCCAGGCTGCGATCCTTCTGCTATTATACCTCCCCTCAGACTGACTGCTATTATACCTCCCATCAGACTGACTGCTATTATACCTCCATCAGACTGACTGCTATTATACCTCCCATCAGACTGACTGCTATTATACCTCCCTACAGACTGACTGCTATTATACCTCCCTACAGACTGACTGCTATTATACCTCCCTACAAACTGACTGCTATTATACCTCCCTACAGACTTACTGCTATTATTCCTCCCTACAGACTGACTGCTATTATACCTCCCTACAGACTGACTGCTATTATACCTCCCTACAGATTGACTGCTATTATACCTCCCATCAGACTGACTGCTATTATACCTCCCTACAGACTGACTGCTATTATACCTCCCATCAGACTGACTGCTATTATACCTCCCTACAGACTGACTGCTATTATACCTCCCATCAGACTGACTGCTATTATACCTCCCTACAGACTGACTGCTATTATACCTCCCATCAGACTGACTGCTATTATACCTCCCTACAGATTGACTGCTATTATACCTCCCATCAGACTGACTGCTATTATACCTCCCTACAGACTGACTGCTATTATACCTCCCATCAGACTGACTGCTATTATACCTCCCTACAGACTGGCCAGGCTGTGGTCTCTCTGTCTCATAGAGAAATCTGTATGGCTTTAATCCCAAATCAACAGCATATAGTGTTTCAACTGTTTTGAAATAGCATGCAGAGTTATTACCAGGTGGTCAGTGCAATGGAATGTATGAGATGGTGCGTTCTTAGATAGCATGGCTATGTTCCCTTGGACTGTATGCTAAATGTATTCACTAGGACTGTTAAATGTATTCACTAGGACTGTTAAATGTATTCACTAGGACTGTTAAATGTATTCACTAGGACTGTTAAATGTATTCACTAGGACTGTTAAATGTATTACTTAGGACTGCTAAATGTACTCACTAGGACTGCATGCTAAATGTATTCACTAGTACTGTTAAATGTATTCACTAGGACTGTTAAATGTATTCACTAGGACTGTTAAATGTATTACCTAGGACTGCTAAATGTACTCACTAGGACTGCATGCTAAATGTATTCACTAGTACTGTTAAATGTATTCACTAGGACTGTTAAATGTATTCACTAGGACTGATAAATGTATTCACTAGCACTGCATGTTAAATGTATTCACTAGCACTGCTAAATGTATTCACTAGGACTGTTAAATGTATTCACTAGGACTGATAAATGTATTCACTAGTACTGTTAAATGTATTCACTAGGACTGTTAAATGTATTCACTAGGACTGTTAAATGTATTCACTAGGACTGTTAAATGTATTCAGTAGGACTGTTAAATGTATTCACTAGGACTGTTAAATGTATTCACTAGGACTGTTAAATGTATTCACTAGGACTGTTAAATGTATTCACTAGGACTGTTAAATGTATTCACTAGGACTGTTAAATGTATTCACTAGGACTGCATGTTAAATGTATTCACTAGGACTGCATGCCCTCAATCCCGACATTATGTATCCAGAGCCGAGTGTATTCAGATTTATGTTCAGTCCACCGTTTCTCCTAATTCACGAGAACAAATTATATCTTTAGCCTATATTCAATTTATTTAACATTGCTGACTCAAATGCTGTTGCTCTCATTCTCTAAAGGCAGATCAATATGTGGAAATCCCTCTATTGATTCCAGCAGATGAGTAGGGCAGGAAAATATGTGCTAACATTTAACCTTTCACCCCTCTCAGCACTACATAACCCTTAACTTGTTTATGATCAACATTAATGTGGGAAGGAGGTACATTTTGTAACACACACACACACACACACACACACACACACACACAAACACACACACACACACACACACAGATTTCTGCTTTTGCATATTGAACAGCTCCAGAACAGGTGTACGTCCTACACGCCACGTACTAGAATGTCTTTTATAGCAACAACAAGGAACGTCAGGGTCATTTGTTGCACAATATTGAACAGCTACTGAATTTTGAAGGAAAGGCCAGGCACAACTGATCTAATAACAGCCCATACGAATATCTTCTCATTAACTTTCCACCAAGCAGAATAGAAAACCAGCCATTTATTCATTACCCATATCATTATAGCAGAACAGAAAAACAGTAATTTATTCATTACCCATTATGACATCATGTAAAACCAGTCATTTATTCATTACCCATATCATTATGACATAATGTAAAACCAGTCATTTATTCATTACCCATTATGACATCATGTAAAACCAGTCATTTATTCATTACCCATTATGACATAATGTAAAACCAGTCATTTAGTCATTACCCATACCATTATGACGTAATGCTTAAGTACTGGGAGCACTAATTTTTAATTGTTGACAGCCAGTAGACACTATGTTTACATAGGAGAAGACGACGCATTTAAGAAGAGACACATTTTAAGATGATGATGTGGCACAATGGAAGTTGTTTTCTGTTGGAGTTGAGCAAACTTGTTTTAAGGGGGAAGACGTTACAGGCTTTGGTTTTTCCATGTCTGTTTTGAGGTTGGACTTTAGCACGAATAGCTAATTAGCACACGGGGCGCACTGATGGGTGTCACCTTGTTAGTCTGCATGTTACATCTGTGCCGGCTTGTCCAATTCATTAGTGGGACGGTGTTTCACCTGTGTTGGCCCGGGTGCTATTTAAGAGCGGCTGGCCCAGTGATCCAGTCTTACAGTTTTTTTCGATTGCTAAACGACAGTGGACACAACTGGAGTCACATGTGCAAAACTGTAACTACAGTCTGCACAGCAGCAGTTCATTGCTTGAACACAGTTTTCAAAACTCTACACACTTATCCCATGACTTTAACCACAACCTGCACAGCACAGTGGATTTACAGCACTTTGTTCAAATGCTAACACACTGCTGTCAAAACTGTGAACCACACATTCAAAACGGAATAGATTTCAGCCTTGTGCCTTTCAAACACTGCTGATTGCAATTTCAGCTGAAAGGCTAAGCAGGTGTCTTGTTTTAGACTTGTTAGTGAACACACACACATATTACAGTATATATAGGTAGAGCTCAGAAAGACTCATTTTGGAAATGGAACAAGGAAGATGGGTTCGTGGAGGGAGAAGGGTGGCAGGGAGAGGGCGGATGCGTGGAGGAAGACAAAGAAGACAGAGCTGTTATTTCAGATGAAATAAGGGCTACACTTATAAACCATGTCGTGAACCATGGTCTCTCATTGAGAGAGGCAGGGTTGAGGGTGCAACCCAATCTGCAAAGATCCACATTGGCATCTGTAATGCAAATTTTCCATCATGCAAACAGGTGAGAGTTACATCCTTACAGTAAATGAAAACATTACAGGAATCTATTTTGTATTGCAATTATAGAATATTTACACAGATATATATTACAGTAAGTTTGACTGTAAAATATATTTTTACAAAAGGACCCAAAGGCTGCCCCCAACAGGGGGAAGAGGAAAAATATTTTCAGATGCGCAGGAAAATGCTATTGGTTTTGTCAACAATGCAATAAAACTGCGGGAGATTCAAGATAGAGTGCTGGCTGATAATTATATATTTGAAAATGTTAATTCTGTCAGCACAACAACTATTGCTCGAGTCCTAAAGAAACACCAAGTTACAATGAAACAGTTATACACTGTACCGTTCGAGAGAAACAGTGAACGGGTAAAAGAGCAAAGATACCAATATGTCCAGGTAAGACGTCTGAGGTTACGTACACAGCTATACAAAATATTTACAGTAAAAAAAAACACTAGCATTTCTACAGTAAAACTGTGCACTTACTGTTTTTCAGAGAGTAATGGAGGTGGAAGCACTGGAAAGACCACATTCATTTGTATTTATCGATGAAGCTGGATTTAACCTTGCCAAAACACGGCGCAGAGGAAGGAATGTTATAGGTCAAAGGGCCACTGTGGAGGTTCCAGGCCAAAAGGGGGGGGAATATCGCCATGTGTGCTGCAATGGCCAATTATGGTTTGCTTCTCAACACACCACTCATTGGCCCATACAACACAGAAAGGCTTATAGCTTTCCTAGAACAGCTCTATGCTCTGCTAGTGCCAGCAGAACAGGGGGAGCCAGTAAGAAACCCCCAAGTTTTTGTCATAGTTTGCGACAACGTTGCTTTTCACCACTCTGCAGCTGTCACAGATTGGTTTGCAGCACATCACAGATTTATGGTTTTGTACCTGCCTGCATATTCACCCTTCCTCAACCCAATAGAGGAGTTGTTCTCTGTCTGGAGGTGGAAAGTGTTAGGTCACCACCCACATGACCAAATGTCTCTTTTGGAAGCCATGCGTGCCGGATGTGAGGACACGAGTCCAGAGGACTGCCAGGGATGGATAAGGCACTCCAGAAGGTTCTTCCCCAGGTGCATGGCAAGAGAAAACATTAGATGTGATGTTGAAGAA
This sequence comes from Oncorhynchus clarkii lewisi, assembly GCF_045791955.1. NCBI lineage: Eukaryota > Metazoa > Chordata > Actinopteri > Salmoniformes > Salmonidae > Oncorhynchus > Oncorhynchus clarkii. The sequence goes on from NC_092161.1 coordinate 7,533,231, forward strand.
AACCTGTGGCCTGATGCTAGAGAGAGGCAGGATTAGCCCCTCAATTATTTGTTCGAATTACAGTATGTACTTTTAGTTTCTACCTTTTTTTTCTCATTACTGTAATTCCGTGAATTACTACAGACTTTTGAAGCAAACTGCTCATTTTCATTTACCTTAAAGAATTATTATGTTCTAAAAATTGTAATAAATCATGTGAAAGAATGTCACTCTTTTCTTTGAAGAAAATATTACTTTGTATGAAGTCACTGAAATTGTTCAAACTGTAAAGATGAAAAGTTTGTATTTTCTGTATTGGTGTTTGATGCTAGTGTTTTTACTCTCAGTGTGTTCTGAGTGACAGTGTGTGTTATCTCAGTGAGGGTTGTGCATAGTGTTTGGCTGCACTGAGCGTTTTTTGAGCTATGTGTTAAGAGTTGTGTTGCTTGGAATGAGTTTTGCAGGTGATGTGAACTGTTTAGCTCAGGTGACTGTTGGTAGTGCAGACTGTAGTTAGAGTTTTGCACATGTGACTCCAGTTGTGCCCACTGTCGTTTAGCAATCGAAAAAAAACTGTAAGAGATGTGGAGGGTTAACAACTTTAGTTGGCGTGCCCTATTTTATTGCTAGAAAAACATTCCTTTGTCCGATTTCCCTGATTTAGTTTTGCTCCACCTTTTTGGTTTGCTTCATTTCTAAAATGTGTGGTCACAGTTTTGTTAATTTGATGTTTTTTTTTCATTTATGAGATGTACATCTAATTTTTCTAACTAAATGTTCTGTTTAAGGACATATGTCCATCAGACGTTACACCGATAGTCATCTATACCAAGTGTCGCCACAATGGTGCGACTGACATTTGTGAGCTCTGAGTGATGTACTTTGAGCTTGGTGCTACTTCAATGCAAATGGTGACTACTTTGAAGAACCTAAAATCATTTTTTATTTATTTAACACTTTTTGTGTTACTATATGATTCCATATGTGTTGTTTCATAGTTTTGATGTCCTCACTATTTATTATTCTACAATGTAGAAAAAAGTGAAAATTAAGAAAAACCCTCAAACGAGTAGGGGCGTCCAACCTTTTGACTGGTACTGCCTGAATGTTGGAGAGTGACCCTGGATATCCAGTATTTTTTTTTTTTAAATGGTGCCATCTGGTTTGCTTATAGTAAGGAATTTGAAATGATTTATACTTTTGCCTTTGATACTAAAGTATATTTTAGCAACTGCATTTACTTTTGATAAGTATATTTTAAACCAAATACTTTTAGACTTTTACTCAAGTAGAATTTTACTGAGTGACTTTTACTTTTACTTGAGTCATTTTCTATGAAGGTATCTTTACTTTTACTCAATATGACAATCGAGTACTTTTTTCCACCATTGACCTCAAACTACCTTCATATTTTACATACATAGATTATCATTTTGATGCCAGATGAAACTATTGGGAAAAAGCTATAATCATAGCTAAATGTAAAACGCACAATAGTGGATTACATAAAGGACATGGAATCTGGCATATGGCACACTTAACGCCTAAACTCTGTCAGATATTCATTCCACTTTAGCAGCTGCCAGTTAGCTATCAGACCTCGGGGGATTCCCATACGGAGGGGAACACAGATATTAGCTTGTCTTGTGAGATTTATTCATTTTCTTATCAAATAACTGTGATTAATCTGAGCCACTAGGGCCTGGAGAGATAAAACCTGCCTCTCTTTGTCTAACTAAATATTTTAAAACGCCCTACCTGTCACGTTCTGACCTTAGTTCCTTTTTTATGTCTCTGTTTTAGTTTGGTCAGGGCGTGAGATGAGTGGGCATTCTATGTGTTGTTCTATGTTTTTGTATTTCTGTGTTTGGCCTGGTATGGTTCCCAATCAGAGGCAGCTGGTTATCGTTGTCTCTGATTGAGAACCATACTTAGGCAGCCTGTTTTCCCACTATGGGTTGTGGGTAGTTGTTTTCTGTGTCTGTGTTTCACCATACAGAACTGTTTCGGCTTTCATTTCATTCTCTTGTTCTTTTGTATTCAGTGTTCGGTTATATTTCAATAAAATATCGACACTTACCACGCTGCGCATTGGTCTGATCTTTCCTACTCCTCCTCAGAAGAGGAGGAAAACCGTTACAGAACTACCCACCAAAAAAGGACCTAGCAGCGTGGTAACCAGGAGCAGAGGGTTCTGGACTCCTGGACTTGGGAGGAGATACTGGAAGGCAAGGGGCCCTGGACACAGGCTGGGGAATATCGCCGCCCCAAGGAAGATCTGGAGGCAGAGAGAGCTGAGTGGCGGCGATATGAGATAAGGCAGCGCAACAGGCACGAGAGGCAGCGCAACAGGCACGAGAGGCAACCCCAAAGTTTTTTGGGGAAGGGGGCACACGGGGAGATTGGCGGAGTCAGGCGATAGACCTGAGCCAACTCCCCGTGCTTACCGGAAGAAGCGCAGTACTGGTCAGGCACCGTGTTATGCGGTCAGGCGCACGGTGTCGGCAGTACGCGCTCATAGCTCGGTGCGCTATAGGCCAGCCCCCCGCAAGTGCCAAGCGAGAGTGGGCATTCAGTCAGGGCTTGTTGTGCCAGCCCAGCGTGTTTGGTCTCCGGTACGCCGTTTCGGCCCAGGGTATCCTGCGCCGGCTCTGCGTGCTGTGTCTCTGGGGCGCTGGGAGGGTGCAGTCCATCCTATGCCTGCGCTCCGCCCGTGCCAGGCAAATGTGGGTATTGAGCCTAAGGGAGAGGTGCGAGTGGTATGCACCAGAGCTCCAGTGCTCCCCCACAGCCCGGTCCATCCGGTGCCTCGTCCACGCATCAGGCCTCCTGTAGGTCTCCCCAGCCTGGTGGGTCCTGTGGCAGCCCCATGCACCAGGCTGTCTTCTCAAATCAACACTTGACTCATCCGACGTCAACTGTAGACCTATATCCCTTTCTTTTCTTTCCAAAACACTTGAGCATGCTGTCTCTGATCAACTCTCTCGGTATCTCTCTCAGAAAGATCTTCTTGACCCTATAACCAGTCAAGACGGGTCACTCAACCGAGACTGCTCTTCTCTGTGTCATGGAGGCTCTCCACACTGCCAAAGCTGACACTCTCTCCTCTCTTCTCATCCTCCTAGATCTATCTGTTAACTTCAACACAGTGAACCATCAGATCCTCCACTCCACTCTCTCAGGGCTGGGTGTCTCTGGCTCTGCACACTCTTGGATTGCTTCCTACTTGGCAGGTCCCTCCTACCAGGTACAGTGGAGAGGATCTGTGTCTGCATCACATACTCTCACTACTGGTGTCCCCCAGGGCTCAGTTCAAGGCCCTCTCCTCCTCCCTCTGTACACCAAGTCACTCGGCTCTGTCATATCCTTACTCTTCTATCATTGCTATGACGATAACACAACTACTCCCCCCCCCTGACACCATCTCTACGTGCCTGGCAGATATCTCAGCTTGGGTGTCAACCCACCACCTCAAGCTCAACCTCAATAAGACAGATAAGATATTGTTTGATAAGACACATTGTTGTGTGTTCTATTGTTCATTAAGACAGATGGTTGTGTGTTCTATTGTTCATTAAGACACATTGTTGTGTGTTCCATTGTTCATTAAGACACATTGTTGTGTGTTCCATTGTTCATTAAGACAGATGGTTGTGTGTTCCATTGTTCATTAAGACACATGCTGTGTGTTCCATTGTTCATTAAGACACATTGTTGTGTGTTCTATTGTTCATTAAGACACATTGTTGTGTGTTCCATTGTTCATTAAGACACAATGTTGTGTGTTCCATTGTTCATTAAGACACATGTTGTGTGTTCCATTGTTCATTAAGACACATGGTTGTGTGTTCTATTGTTCATTAAGACAGATGCTGTGTGTTCTATTGTTCATTAAGACACATGCTGTGTGTTATATTGTTCATTAAGACACATGCTGTGTGTTCCATTGTTCATTAAGACACATTGCTGTGTGTTCTATTGTTCATTAAGACACATGGCTGTGTGTTCCATTGTTCATTAAGACACATTGTTGTGTGTTCTATTGTTCATTAAGACACATGGTTGTGTGTTCTATTGTTCATTAAGACACATTGTTGTGTGTTCTATTGTTCATTAAGGCACATGGTTGTGTGTTCCATTGTTCATTAAGACACATTGTTTTGTGTTCTATTGTTCATTAAGACACATGTTGTGTGTTCTATTGTTCATTAAGACACATGTTGTGTGTTCCATTGTTTGATAAGACACATGGTTGTGTGTTCCAGTGTTCATTAAGACACATGTTGTGTGTTCTATTGTTCATTAAGACACATTGTTGTGTGTTCTATTGTTCATTAAGACACATTGCTGTGTGTTCTATTGTTCATTAAGACACATTGTTGTGTGTTCTATTGTTCATTAAGACACATTGTTGTGTGTTCTATTGTTCATTAAGACACATTGTTGTGTGTTCTATTGTTCATTAAGACACATTGTTGTGTGTTCTATTGTTCATTAAGACACATTGTTGTGTGTTATATTGTTCATTAAGACACATTGTTGTGTGTTCTATTGTTCATTAAGACACATTGTTGTGTGTTCTATTGTTCATTAAGACACATTGTTGTGTGTTCTATTGTTCATTAAGACACATTGTTGTGTGTTCTATTGTTCATTAAGACACATTGTTGTGTGTTCTATTGTTCATTAAGACACATTGCTGTGTGTTCTATTGTTCATTAAGACACATTGTTGTGTGTTCTATTGTTCATTAAGACACATTGTTGTGTGTTCTATTGTTCATTAAGACACATGCTGTGTGTTCTATTGTTCATTAAGACACATGCTGTGTGTTCTATTGTTCATTAAGACACATGCTGTGTGTTCTATTGTTCATTAAGACACATTGTTGTGTTCTATTGTTCATTAAGAGACATTGTTGTGTGTTCCATTGTTCATTAAGACACATTCCTGTGTGTTCTATTGTTCATTAAGACACATGGTGGTGTGTTCCATTGTTCATTAAGACACATGGCTGTGTGTTCCATTGTTCATTAAGACACATGGTGGTGTGTTCCTTCATTCCTTAAAATGAAATGTGCTTAGAGGAAAAAGAATTACGAGCACTTTCTATCAACATCCAATCTTAACACAATTCCTTTAATCTCCCCCACAACTCGTTAGGAGCGGCTTATTCAGGGAATTGCTTGTTTTGTAATAAACCGTGCATCTGTTGGTTAATCCTATGATGGAAGTGGGTAGGGAGAGAGGGCCACTTGGGGAGAGAGGGTCACTGCTGAGATTACCAGTGGTAATACCCATCGACCACATGCATCCCCCCCATACATACCCCTCTACGCAACCTGACTAACACACACATCTCGTTTGCTCTCTCTCTCTCTCTCTCTTACACACACACACACACACACAAGCACACACACCTCACACAGTGTACTCCTCCGGGTGCGGTGCTGCAGCCTGCTAACTTTTGATCAGGCAGGGAGAATCAATGTCTAGGTTGATCAGTGTCGTGCAATTATACTGAGGTAGTCCGAGATAACGAACCAGCCATGTCTGCCTCACATGCTCTGTTCACAACAAAATGACCTGCTTTAACCAAGCCAAGACACACGCGCACACACACACACACACACACACACACACCTACATTTTAACCCAGTCCACTATGTAAATATTCCATCTCAGCGCCCCCTGCTGGTGCATGGATATCCACCAGGTACTGAGTGGATCAACAGATCAGGGATCAATTGAGATGCTGGGAGATATGGTGCAGCATAATTTAAAGAGGTCTCCAATGTGGCCTTGAGATGCTGGGAGATATGGTGCAGCATAGTTTAAAGAGGTCTCCAATGTGGCCTTGAGATGCTGGGAGATATGGTGCAGCATAGTTTAAAGAGGTCTCCAATGTGGCCTTGAGATGCTGGGAGATATGGTGCAGCATAGTTTAAAGAGGCTTCCAATGTGGCCTTGAGATGCTGGGAGATATGGTGCAGCATAGTTTAAAGAGGCTTCCAATGTGGCCTTGAGATGCTGGGAGATATGGTGCAGCATAGTTTAAAGAGGTCTCCAATGTGGCCTTGAGATGCTGGGATATATGGTGCAGCATAGTTTAAAGAGGCTTCCAATGTGGCCTTGAGATGCTGGGAGATATGGTGCAGCATAGTTTAAAGAGGTCTCCAATGTGGCCTTGAGATGCTGGCCACTGCTGAACAAATGTCCATCTCAGAAGACGGAAGGGATTCCCTCCACAAACAATACAATATTATACTAGAGAATCAGTATAAAAAACACTAGGAGCACAACTTTCACTTGTCCCCCCCCCCCCCCCACAGATTTATCATTGGAACGAGTCAAATGTCCCCCTACTTTTAAAATCAAAGTTGCGCCCATGGTAGACACAGAGGACTTAGCATCAGTACTCTGAGGTTGTTGTGGTGGTGTAGACACAGAGGACTTAGCATCAGCACTCTGAGGTTGTTGTGGTGGTGTAGACACAGAGGACTTAGCGTCAGTACTCTGAGGTTGTTGTGGTGGTGTAGACACAGAGGACTTAGCATCAGTACTCTGAGGTTGTTGTGGTGGTGTAGACACAGAGGACTTAGCGTCAGTACTCTGAGGTTGTTGTGGTGGTGTAGACACAGAGGACTTAGCATCAGCACTCTGAGGTTGTTGTGGTGGTGTAGACACAGAGGACTTAGCATCAGTACTCTGAGGTTGTTGTGGTGGTGTAGACACAGAGGACTTAGCATCAGTACTCTGAGGTTGTTGTGGTGGTGTAGACACAGAGGACTTAGCATCAGTACTCTGAGGTTGTTGTGGGGGTGTAGACACAGAGGACTTAGCATCAGCACTCTGAGGTTGTTGTGGGGGTGTAGACACAGAGGACTTAGCATCAGTACTCTGAGGTTGTTGTGGGGGTGCAGACACAGAGGACTTAGCATCAGCACTCTGAGGTTGTAGTGGTGGTGTAGACACAGAGGACTTAGCGTCAGTACTCTGAGGTTGTTGTGGTGGTGTAGACACAGAGGACTTAGCATCAGCACTCTGAGGTTGTTGTGGGGGTGTAGACACAGAGGACTTAGCATCAGTACTCTGAGGTTGTTGTGGGGGTGCAGACACAGAGGACTTAGCATCAGCACTCTGCGGTTGTTGTGGTGGTGTAGACACAGAGGACTTATTTCAGTACTCTGAGGTTGTTGTGTCTTCTGACCGAAGCACTTTACAAAAAGACTGCCATCATGAACTTATCTTTAGAAGATGAATTTCCATTAGAAAAAAAGAGGAAAAATATAATGTTTAGATCTCATCTCACTAATACCAAAATCAACATTAGGCATCACCATGTGGAATCCTCCCACTCTGAAGAACACTTCTGTCCTCTCAAACTAAACACACAACACCTCGTTTTACCTAAACTGACCAAATACCCACGCGGGTTGTCACTACTAATTATCTGAACAATTGGTAAGACAGCACGACAAACCATTTTGGAGTCCTTTTTTTGTTTTGATGTCTTCATATATTTCTGAATATAAATTAATCTCTTCTTTTTTTTCTCCCCCGACATGCAAATGATTTAATGAGCAATCTGTCTTCTCACTGCAGAACCACTAGAGCCATAATCCATTTATTTCAACGTGATGGAATGAACCATTTGTTCCTCATTTGACTCAATTGATATCCCTGCAATAGTTACACAAGCCTGGCAAAGGTGCTAATGTGGTCTCATCCATAACACTGTGCGAGTGCAATTATTTCACATTAAAATACTAGAATAAAATACATTTCCTGGCAGAGGAGAGAACCTACTGTTGTAGACGACACGAGGGTCAAAAGACCACTGATTATGATTACTATGTTTTAACCCTGAACAGGTAAAAACATTGGATATCATTATCACCAAAAAAACAAACTTTATTGGTTCAAATTCTCAAACAGAGATGTGTTTCCGATTTCAGCCAGAACGTTTTAAGTTAAATGTGTAGTTGAGTGTCATTCTTACATACAGAACCAATGTTTGTTGTATATTATATTGACTGAAAATAACGTGGCAAACTTAAGTTTCAGATCTGATATGGTGCAGACAGCATCCCAATACAATGAAAACACATCAGTGTATGACAGCCTCACGGGTCAAACACACACAGAGAGAGCCTTCAGATAATATTTACACCCACCCATATCAGTGTTTGACAGCCTCACGGGTCAAACACACACAGAGAGAGCCTTCAGATAATATTTACACCCACCCATATGAGTGTTTGACAGCCTCACGGGTCAAACACATGGAGAGCCTTCAGGTAATATTTACACCCATATGAGTGTTTGACAGCCTCACGGGTCAAACACATGGAGAGCCTTCAGATAATATTTACACCCATATGAGTGTTTGACAGCCTCACGGGTCAAACACACAGAGAGCCTTCAGATAATATTTACACCCACCCATATCAGTGTTTGACAGCCTCACGGGTCAAACACACACAGAGAGAGCCTTCAGATAATATTTACACCCACCTATATCAGTGTTTGACAGCCTCACGGGTCAAACACACACAGAGAGAGCCTTCAGATAATATTTACACCCACCCATATCAGTGTTTGACAGCCTCACGGGTCAAACACACACAGAGAGAGCCTTCAGATAATATTTACACCCACCCATATGAGTGTTTGACAGCCTCACGGGTCAAACACAGAGAGAGCCTTCAGATAATATTTACACCCATATGAGTGTTTGACAGCCTCACGGGTCAAACACATGGAGAGCCTTCAGATAATATTTACACCCCTTGACTTTTCCACATTTTGTTTGTGTTACAGCCTGAATTTAACATGGATTAAATTTAGATTGTTTTTTGTCACTGGTTTACACAAAATACCCCCAAAAGGTCAAAGTTGAATTATGTTTTTTCGAAATGTATACAAAATGAGTAAAAAATGAAAAGCTTAAATGCCTTGAGTAAAAAAGTATTCAACCCCTTTGTTATGGCAAATCTAAAAAAGTTCAGGACTCTGTGTGAAATTATAGTGTTAAACATGATTTTTGAATGACTACCTCATATCTGTACTCCACACATACAGATAATTGTCCCTCAGTTGAGCAGTGAATTTCAAACACAAAGACCAGGGATGTTTTCCAATGACTTGCAAAGAAGGGAACCTATTGGTTGATGATTAAAAAAACAAGTATACATTGAACATCCCTTTGAGCGATAAAGTGAAGTTATTCATTACAGTTTGGATGGTGTATCAATACACCCAGTCACTACACAGATACAGGCGTCCTTCTTACCTCAGTTGCCGGAGAGGAAGTCAATCGCTGAGGTATTTCACCATGAGGCCAATGGTGATTTTAAAACAGTTACAGAGTTTAATGGTTGTGATGGGACAACACGTTTTAGCAGGACAATAAGCTAAAACACAAGGCCAAATCTAGACGGGAGCTGCTGACCAAGAAGACAGTGAATGTTCCCGAGTGGCCGAGTTACAATTTGGACTTAAATATACTTGAAAATGTATGGCAAGACCTGAAAATGCTTGTCTGGCAATTATCAACAACCAATTTGAAAGAACATGAATCATTTAGAAAATAATAAATGGGAAAATTGTGCAAAATCCAGGTGTGGAAAGCTCTTAGAGACTTACCCAATAAGACTCAGCTGCAGTCACTGCCCACAGGTGCTACTACAAAGCATGGATGGATGTTCAACGTTGTCATCAAGTTGAAGGATGGCTACTATGAAGAATCTCAAATATAAAAGATATTTAGACGTTTTTAACACTTTTTTGGTTACTACATGACTCCATATATGTTTTTTCATAGTTTAGTTGTCTTCACTATTATTATCCAATGTATGAAATAGTAAAAATATGCATAAACTCTGGAATGAGTAGGTGTGTCCAAATGTTTGACTGGTAGTGTATTTAAAATTAGAGGTCGACCGATTATGATTTTTCAACGCCGATACCGATACCGATTATTGGAGGACCAAAAAACCCGCTACCGATTAATCGGCCTATTTTTAAAAATGTATTTGTAATAATGACAATTACAACAATACTGAATGAACACTTATTTTAACTTAATATAATACATCAATAAAATCAATTTAGCCTCAAATAAATAATGAAACACGTTCAATTTGGTTTAAATAATGCAAAAACAAAGTGTTGGAGAAGAAAGTAAAAGTGCAATATTTGCCATGTAAGAAAGCTAACATTTCAGTTCCTTGCTCAGAACATGAGAACATATGAAAGCTGGTGGTTCCTTTTAACATGAGTCGTCAATATTCCAAGGTAAGAAGTTTTAGGTTGTAGTTATTATAGGAATTATGGGACTATTTCCCTCTATACCGTTTGTATTTCATTAACCTTTGACTATTTGATGTTCTTATAGGCACTTTAGTATGGCCAGTGTAACAGTATAGCTTCCGTCCCTCTCCTCGCTCCTCCCTGGGCTCAAACCAGCAACACAACGACAACAGCCAACCTTCGAAGCAGCATTACCCATGCAGAGCAAGGGGAACAACTACTAGAAGGCTCAGAGCGAGTGACGTTTGAAACGCTATTAGCGCACGCTAACTAGATAGCCATTTCACTTCAGTTACACCAGCCTCATTTCGGGAGTTGATAGGTTAAAAGTCATAAACAGAGCAAAGCTTGACGCACACGAAGAGCTTCTGGCAAAACACACGAAAGTGCTGTTTGAATGAATGTTTACGCGCCTGCTTCTGCCTACCACCGCTCAGTCAGATACTTCGATACTTGTATGCTCAGTCAGATTATATGTAACACAGGACACTAGATAATATCTAGTAATATCATCAACCATGTGTAGTTAACTAGTGATTTTGATTGATAGTTTTTTTAAGATAAGTTTAATGCTAGCTAGCAACTTACCTTGGCTTACTGCATTCGCGTAACAGGCAGTCAGTCTCCTTGTGGAGTGCAACGCAGGTCGTTAATTGCGTTGGACTAGTTAACTGTAAGGTTGCAAGTTTGGATGCAAGCTGACAAGGTGAAAATCTGTCGTTCTGCCCCTGAACGAGGCAGTTAACCCACCGTTCCTAGGCCGTTATTGAATATACGAATGTGTTCTTAGATGACTTGCCTAGTTAAATAAAGGTATCATTATTTTTTTTTTTTTTTTTTTTAAATCGGCAAATCGGCACCCAAAAATACAGATTTCCGATTGTTATGAAAGCTTGAAATCGGCCCTAATTAAATCGGCCATTCAGATTAATCGGTCGACCTCTAATTTAAATGACATATTTCTGTATTTGATCTACAATAAATTTTTGATTTGTCATTATGGGGTATTGTGTGCAGATGGGTGAGAACTTGTTTTAATGTTTAAAGCCACTTTGAATTCAGGCTGTAACAAAATGTGGAATAATTAAAAGCGTATGAATACTTCCTCAAGGCACTGTATACTTTTATTTTTGGTGTACATGAATACAAGTTAACTTTCAGATTGAGAGGAACCTTCATTTATTTGTAAAACGTTATTCCTGTGTCTGCAAACCTTAATTATCAATTAAGAAGAGTCAAGAGAAACTGTTATCCCTTTAATGTATGCATTTTTCATATTTCTTGACGTAAGATTTTGATAGTGATCGGAATTAAAAAACATTTTAAAACATGTTTTTTTTTTCTCCTCATTTTAATTGGACCTTGACTGTGACAGGGTGCTGATTGATGATTATAAAAGGCAATTTAAGATGAATTCCAGTCAGGATTCACCGATGGCAACTTTTTTGTCCTCTTCACTTTCATCGTGTCTCATTAAAGCAATTACCTTCAGATGCCTAATAAACCTCCTAGAAGCAACTTATAACACTAAAGCACAGAGAGAGTGTGAGGAATAGGAGCGGCCATCTAAAACCTGAGAGAGAGAGAGCGAGAGCGAGAGAGCGAGAGAGAGAGCGAGAGCGAGAGCGAGAGATGAGCAGATGTGCTCCTGAATCTTTCAGCATTTTTCTACAAAAAATATAGATTTAGTGTTGGATAAATCTATACAGGATACTACTCTCCAAAACATAACCTTCACTCCAAATCAAAACTGTTTTTGGAAGGATTCCTACTGCCAAGGACTGTCCAACACACTTTCGGACAATCAGCAAAAGAAGCACAACAGACAACAGAACATTTCATCTAACCTGAAACTGAGTAATGTTCAGTCTGAAGCTACTTCAAAAGCCTAGAAGTAAAAATACAATAATCTCTAGATATTTTACATGATAAAGACTAAATGCTATGATAAAAGGCTACCAAGCTTCCCAGGAAAGAACAGACCCGATTGCAACTGAGAGGTGGGAAATCCCATGAGCACGACAATGACAGCAGAGTTCCTCACATGACCCAAAATGCAGAGGTCTCTTTGGCCCTCTGCTCCATGTCTTCTCCTAGTGCAGAGGTCACCACAGTATAGTACACTTAGGATATTAAACATAAAAAAGTGCAAAGAAAAAGCTTGGACAATCCAGAGACACTTTTTGAAGAGTGCTACAAAAAATGGGAAGGTAAGTGTCACGACTCCTACCGAAGGTGCCTCCTCTTCCTGTTTGGGCGGCGCTCGGCGGTCTACTAGCTGCCACCGATCCCTTTTCCTGTTGGTTTTGTCTTATTGGATTCCCCTGTTTCTTGTTTAGGTTTTTAGTTGGGCTATTTAAGCCAGTAGGGCCCGCCTTCTCTTTGTGCGGGCTTATTTTTCCACTGTGTTTATGCGTGGTAGTGTGTTTACTTTTGCTTTTTCCTCCGGACTAGTTGGGTCCTGGTTTTGGGCAAATTGTGTTTGTGCGCCCGGTATTGGCGTGTGCGATTTTCTCTGTGCCGGAATAAAAGCATTTTTTGTACCTTTTGCCTCCTGCGCCTGACTCCGCACCCACTACGCCTAAGTGCGTCACAGTAAGTAACTTAATCTTCCACACAGACCATCCTTGGGCAGATAGCTATAATTATAAGAGCCCACTACGGCGGAGGACAATCAGAATAGTGTAAATCTAGGATGTTATGACTGAGACATCATCTGTCATCCTGTACAGCAATGGAACCGTGGTGGTACAGAGCAATTTTAACCACTTCCAGGAGGAATTCCACTGAATCAAAGAGAGAGCAAGGCAGGAAAAACTTTCTCTTGGAGACGACTCCTCCACTCCCTCCACCACAAAGCTCTCACCTACAGAGTGAAGAGTCCCCTCAGTCAGCTTGTTCACAAACTCAAACAGACCCCTACATAGTCCTTACCTACAGAGAGATTAACCAAGAGAAGAGTCCCCTCAGCCAGCTGGTTCTGGAGCTCTATTCACAAACAGACCCCACAGAGCCCCAGGACAGAAAAACATTTAAATTCTCAAATGTAATGGCAAAATGTAGATTTCCGCCTAAGTAGACACACCCAAAAGTAACTGCCATTCGTGTGTAGTTACATGATTCTGACATTCAGAAACTTGGTATATTTGGAATGAAGACATCTGGGAAATTGTGAGGAAATTATCAGAAGACGGATAGGAGTTACATAGCTGAAGCACACACTAAATAATAGTTGTATTTTTTTAAATATATATTTTTTTATTTCATTGACCTGCTAAAAGTGAATGATTGATGACTAGAGCTGGAAACACATCATATGGCTTCCACAACATGTGAACAATTTCAGAAAGAAAAGGTGTGGTCATGTGACATTTCCAAGTCTCTGAGTGAGGTAGTAATAGTTCACATTACCCCCAAAAAATTCTAGGCCTTGCTTTGTCTTACCCAGGTCAACTGCATATACCTGGAAAGCTTTTCTCATTGGCTACAAGACTGTAATGGATGCCTACAGTGGAAACATCATATTTTTGATGAGCAAAGATGTTGTCACCTAGTGGTCATTCGATGTTGCTATTAAGTCATACATCATCGGATAACACTGGCCATAGATGTTCTTTCTACCAACCTAATGATTAACTTCATAGCCCCATGTAGCTGTAGCTCAAACACAGACCAAAATTGAAGTTTACCTTGTAAGATGTTTGCTGTTTGGTGAAAACGTAAAATAAACATTTTGATTCTCGGGGCTGATGATCAATAACGATAGGTCAAAGGCTGACAAATAAGACATCCTACAACAGATTCTGTGTTTATTTAGTTTCTGCTTCAAAACACTAACCGGATTGTACTGTAGGTAGCAGCCATCTTGAAATGAGGTCATCGGCTTGGCCTTAACTTATACATTCGTATGCCCATATATGGCAGCAAGTCACACGAAAGATTTGATAAGCCAATCAATAGCCAATATACTCAGCTTTCCCGTAGACACCCATTTGCAGATAGGGGCTACAGTTCTCATACCAGACTGAGCTTAATAAAAAAAATTGACTATGGTCCCCAAATACGTGGACTTTACACTCAAGAGACTTTACACTCAAGAGACTTTACACTCAAGAGACTTTACACTCAAGAGACTTTACACTCAAGAGACTTTACACTCAAGAGACTTTACACTCAAGAGACTTTAGACTCAAGAGACTTTACACTCAAGAGACTTGACACTCAAGAGACTTTACACTCAATCTGAACAAATGATGAGAAAGCAAAAAGGTAACTATTTGACACACTGGAAAGAATCAACCAAAAAAAAGAGAATATTGGAATGCTATCTATCCCTAAACAGAGAGAACAGAGTGGCAGAATACCTGACCACTGTGACTGATCCTAAACAGAGAGAACAGAGTGGCAGAATACCTGACCACTGTGACTGATCCTAAACAGAGAGAACAGAGTGGCAGAATACCTGACCACTGTGACTGATCCTAAACAGAGAGAACAGAGTGGCAGAATACCTGACCACTGTGACTGATCCTAAACAGAGAGAACAGAGTGGCAGAATACCTGACCACTGTGACTGATCCTAAACAGAGAGAACAGAGTGGCAGAATACCTGACCACTGTGACTGATCCTAAACAGAGAGAACAGAGTGGCAGAATACCTGACCACTGTGACTGATCCTAAACAGAGAGAACAGAGTGGCAGAATACCTGACCACTGTGACTGATCCTAAACAGAGAGAACAGAGTGGCAGAATACCTGACCACTGTGACTGATCCTAAACAGAGAGAACAGAGTGGCAGAATACCTGACCACTGTGACTGATCCTAAACAGAGAGAACAGAGTGGCAGAATACCTGACCACTGTGACTGATCCTAAACAGAGAGAACAGAGTGGCAGAATACCTGACCACTGTGACTGATTCTAAACAGAGAGAACAGAGTGGCAGAATACCTGACCACTGTGACTGATCCTAAACAGAGAGAACAGAGTGGCAGAATACCTGACCACTGTGACTGATCCTAAACAGAGAGAACAGAGTGGCAGAATACCTGACCACTGTGACTTATCCTAAACAGAGAGAACAGAGTGGCAGAATACCTGACCACTGTGACTGATCCTAAACAGAGAGAACAGAGTGGCAGAATACCTGACCACTGTGACTGATCCTAAACAGAGAGAACAGAGTGGCAGAATACCTGACCACTGTGACTGATCCTAAACAGAGAGAACAGAGTGGCAGAATACCTGACCACTGTGACTTATCCTAAACAGAGAGAACAGAGTGGCAGAATACCTGACCACTGTGACTGATCCTAAACAGAGAGAACAGAGTGGCAGAATACCTGACCACTGTGACTGATCCTAAACAGAGAGAACAGAGTGGCAGAATACCTGACCACTGTGACTGATCCTAAACAGAGAGAACAGAGTGGCAGAATACCTGTGTTACGGATACAGGTATCCTGTGTCTGTGTGTATCCTGTGTGTGTTTCTTTTCTCTCCTTCTCCCCTCACAGGTGAAAATCATTACTCCCCAATCAGTCAACAATCAACCCATCAATCAGAAGACACACCTCCTCCTGTTTCCTACCCTATCACAGTTCCTTCCCCATGGTTTAAAAACCCCATCATTTGTTTGTTCAAGAGCACAATCTCTTTGTAATGCCATGTTGGTAGATCTCTATTCTATATAGATTTCAGTAGCTCAATCTTTGTAAATGCCATGTTTGTAGACCTCTGTTTTGCACGCGCCCTCTGTGTATTAATTAACCTCTCTTTTGTTTGAGCACCTCCATAGCACTTTGTCATCACCTGTGAGTATTGTTTTGGTTATGGTGTTTGTTTGTTGCTGGTGGGAAAAGGGGGAAACCAAGACAAGTCGCCCATGGGCATACACTACCCGTAGGTGAACTTTGTTAAATACACTAGTTAGAACTGGGCGGACCACCCACTGTATTTTGGTTAGTTAGTTAGCTGTTGTTGAAATAGGCTAGTCTAGCTTAGGGGTGTTTTTGCATATTTGTTTCTTTCCTTGGGTCCAGCTCAGCCCCTTTTCCTGCTCCCCCCCCATTACCGTGTGTTTTACAATAAACCCTGAGTTTGACGGTATTATTTCAGTTGTCCTGGTTATTATGTTCACACTTTTACTTTGTCACAATTATAATTTACATGAGTTATGTTACGCGTCTCACTACCATCCCCCCTAGACTGTCGGGCCAAAAGGGATTCGTAACAACCTGACCACTGTGACTGATCCTAAACAGAGAGAACAGAGTGGCAGGATACCTGACCACTGTGACTGATCCTAAACAGAGAGAACAGAGTGGCAGAATACCTGACCACTGTGACTGATCCTAAACAGAGAGAACAGAGTGGCAGAATACCTGACCACTGTGACTGATCCTAAACAGAGAGAACAGAGTGGCAGAATACCTGACCACTGTGACTGATCCTAAACAGAGAGAACAGTGGCAGAATACCTGACCACTGTGGCTGATCCTAAACAGAGAGAACAGAGTGGCAGAATACCTGACCACTGTGACTGATCCTAAACAGAGAGAACAGAGTGGCAGAATACCTGACCACTGTGACTGATCCTAAACAGAGTGGCAGAATACCTGACCACTGTGACTGATCCTAAACAGAGAGAACAGAGTGGCAGAATACCTGACCACTGTGACTGATCCTAAACAGAGAGAACAGAGTGGCAGAATACCTGACCACTGTGACTGATCCTAAACAGAGAGAACAGAGTGGCAGAATACCTGACCACTGTGACTTATCCTAAACAGAGAGAACAGAGTGGCAGAATACCTGACCACTGTGACTGATCCTAAACAGAGAGAACAGAGTGGCAGAATACCTGACCACTGTGACTGATCCTAAACAGAGAGAACAGAGTGGCAGAATACCTGTGTTACGGATACAGGTATCCTGTGTCTGTGTGTATCCTGTGTGTGTTTCTTTTCTCTCATTCTCCCCTCACAGGTGAAAATCATTACTCCCCAATCAGTCAACAATCAACCCATCAATCAGAAGACACACCTCCTCCTGTTTCCTACCCTATCACAGTTCCTTCCCCATGGTTTAAAAACCCCATCATTTGTTTGTTCAAGAGCACAATCTCTTTGTAATGCCATGTTGGTAGATCTCTATTCTATATAGATTTCAGTAGCTCAATCTTTGTAAATGCCATGTTTGTAGACCTCTGTTTTGCACGCGCCCTCTGTGTATTAATTAACCTCTCTTTTGTTTGAGCACCTCCATAGCACTTTGTCATCACCTGTGAGTATTGTTTTGGTTATGGTGTTTGTTGCTGGTGGGAAAAGGGGGAAACCAAGACAAGTCGCCCATGGGCATACACTACCCGTAGGTGAACTTTGTTAAATACACTAGTTAGAACTGGGCGGACCACCCACTGTATTTTGGTTAGTTAGTTAGCTGTTGTTGAAATAGGCTAGTCTAGCTTAGGGGTGTTTTTGCATATTTGTTTCTTTCCTTGGGTCCAGCTCAGCCCCTTTTCCTGCTCCCCCCCCCCCATTACCGTGTGTTTTACAATAAACCCTGAGTTTGACGGTATTATTTCAGTTGTCCTGGTTATTACGTTCACACTTTTACTTTGTCACAATTATAATTTACATGAGTTATGTTACGCGTCTCACTACCATCCCCCCTAGACTGTCGGGCCAAAAGGGATTCGTAACATAAGTGGGGGCTCATCCGGGATCTGTCTTTACTGACACCCATGCCGCTCATGTAGATTGTTGTAGTGGTATAGTTCAGTGTTGAGCGTCATAGCTGAAGTAGCATTAGTGTTTGCTATTTTCGTTGGCTCTTGTGAAGTAGTGTAAGATGGCTACTTTTGATTTGAAGTCCTTTTTGGATAACCCTTCGTGGGAGGTTTTTGACAAATGTCGTAGAGTTGATTTAGTGACCTTGGCTGACCATTATTCAGTATCGTTTACGCAGAGTTTAGTTAAGGCGGAGGTTAAACAGCTAGTATTAAATGTATTGTTGGAAGAGCAGGTGCTTGTGTTACCGCTGCCTGAGCATACTAACCCTGTAGGGGATGTAACTGCTCCTATAAGCCCATTGGTATCTGATAATGAGGGCGAGGCTAAAACACCAGCCACATTGTCCCATTTTGATCCACTCTCCCCACTGTCAAACGGTGATGCCAGAAGGGATGTCCATTTAGCACAGTTACAACTAGAGGTGGAAGAGAGAGCCCAAATTAGGCGAGAGACTCTCCAGTTGGAGATGTGTAAAATTGAGGCAGAAAGAGAACAGCGGCATTTAGATTTGGAGATGTGTAAAATTGAGGCAGAAAAAGAACGAGAACGAGAACAGAGGCAGATGACGTTTAAAATGCGCCAGATGGAACTGGAGGCAGAGACAGCGAGGCTAGCCTTCGTTCCTACTGTGCCTGTTAGTGAGTCGTCCTCACCTGCTGTGTCCTCAAACACGTTTGACATTAGTAGGCAGATTGCCTTAGTACCTTTGTTCAGAGAGTCGGAGGTTGACTCCTATTTTTGTGTATTTGAGCGTATAGCCGTAGCATTGAAGTGGCCTGAAGAGGTATGGTGCCTATTACTTCAGTGTAAATTAACTGGTAAAGCCCAAGAGGTTTTGTCAGCGCTACCTCTGGAGGACAGTTTGAATTATGAAGTGGTCAAAGCTACTGTTCTTCGCGCCTATGAGCTTGTGCCTGAGGCATACCGACAGAGATTTAGGTCTCATAGAAAGTCTTCTAGTAAGACTTATGTGGAATTTGCTAGAGACAAGGGAAATCTGTTTGATAAATGGCATGCTGCTAGTAAGGTAACTGATTTCAACTCTCTCCGGGAGTTAATCTTGTTGGAAGAGTTTAAAAATTGCTTACCCGAACGCATTGTAGTTTATCTAAACGAACAGAAAGTATCCTCCCTGGCAGAAGCGTCTGTGTTGGCAGACGAGTTTGTGTTGACGCACAAGAGTGTGTTTTCGGCTCAAACTGAGAGTAGAACCACTGAGTTTCCTACCTTTAGCCCAAGTCGACCAGCAGTAGTATATCAAGCACGCCAGAAGAATGAGCGTTCCTGTTTCTATTGTCATAAAGTGGGACATATGATTAATGATTGCTTCCTGCTTAAACGCAAACAAGGGATGCCTCTTCGTGCCAAGCCACCAACAGGTGTTGCTCTAATTCGTACGGTTGTGAGGTCTACAACAAAACAGGTGCCTCAGAGTAACTGTAGTTTGAAAGACCCAGTCCCCGACCGTAGTTATGAACCATTCATTTCCGATGGGTTTGTGTCCCTAACGAATGACGAAGCGTCTCAGCGTCCGGTTAAAATCCTTAGAGATACTGGTGCGGCGCAGTCGTTTATATTGTCTGATGTGTTGCCCTTATCTGACGATACATACTGTGGTTCCAGTGTGTTAGTGCAGGGTATTGAAATGGGTTTTGTCCCAGTGCCATTGCACTTTGTGAAAGTACACTCTGAGTTAATCAGTGGAATATTCAGAGTGGGGGTACGTCCTAAGTTGCCAGTGAAAGGTGTGACCTTTATAATGGGTAACGATATTGCCGGAGGAAAGGTAGTACCCGTATTGGAAGTATTGGATAAAAGTGACCACTCTCTCTCGAATGAGTTGGCACAGAGTTATCCACATGTGTTCCCCGCTTGTGCTGTCACTCGTGCTCAGGCACTACAAGAGGGTGACTTGATAGATTTGTCGAACACTGTTCTGTTCAAAGAGGATGATCAAGAGGATGGATTGTGTGATACCTCTGAGAAGCTGATCACCTCTGACAAACAGCCCAGGAAAGAATCAAAGAACGTTGAACTTATTGCTGATGCAATACAGTTACCAGTCACTCGTGAGCAGCTGATTGCTAACCAAAAGGTTGACAACAAACTTGCTAAATGTTTTTCTAGTGTTGTCTCATTGGAAGATGTGAAGAAGAAGAATGTGGGTTACTTCATTGATGGTAATCTCCTCATGCGTAAGTGGAAATCCCATGTTGACGTGGGTGGAGATTGGAATGCTGTTTACCAAATAGTGATTCCTACAGCCTTTCGACAAAATGTATTATCCCTTGCTCATGATCACCAGTGGTCTGGTCATTTAGGAATTACAAAGACGTATGATCGGATCCTTCGACATTTGTTTTGGCCGGGTTTAAAACAAGATGTGGCTCAGTTCTGTCGGACATGCCACACCTGTCAGATAACAGGAAAACCAAATCATGTTATTCCTCCCGCTCCTCTGTGTCCCATACCTGTCAAAGGTGAACCATTTGAGCATGTGGTGGTTGATTGTGTCGGACAGTTACCGAAGACAAAATCGGGTAACCAGTTTTTGTTAACGATAATGTGTATGGCTACAAGATACCCCGAGGCTATTCCTCTGAGAAGGATTACAGCTCCGATAGTGAGTAAAGCCTTAATAAAATTCTTCACGACATTCGGGTTACCTAAGGTGGTACAAAGCGATCAAGGTACCAATTTCCTATCCAAGCTCTTCAAGCAGGTGTTGAAATCCTTATCAATTACGCACCGTGTATCAAGCGCCTATCACCCAGAGTCTCAGGGTGCGCTTGAAAGATGGCATCAGACACTGAAGTCTATGCTACGTAAATATTGTTTGGAATCTGAGAAAGATTGGGATGAGGGAGTTCCTCTAGTTTTGTTTGCTGCTCGTGAAACTGTGCAGGAGTCCCTAGGTTTCAGCCCGGCTGAACTAGTGTTTGGTCACACAGTGAGAGGACCAATGAAAGTCCTTAAAGAACAGTTCTTGTCCCAAGAGTTGTGTACCAGAGATGAGAATGTGTTGGACTATGTTAGTCGCTTTCGTGAGCGCCTACACCAAGCTTGTGCTCTTGCAAAGGAAGCTCTGTCTTCCTCACAGAGGAGCATGAAAAGACACTATGATAAAGAGGCTGTTTCTCGTCCACTACAGCCAGGTGACCAAGTACTGGTGTTATTACCTGTTCCAGGATCTTCACTGTCAGCTCGTTTCTCTGGTCCTTATTTAATTGAAAAGAAAATAAGTGAAACTGACTATGTGCTTCAAACTCCTGATAGAAAACGCCAATCTCGTGTGTGTCACATTAACATGTTGAAAGCATACCACACCCGACCCATCACACAGTTAGATAGTTCAAAAACAGAGGAAGGTACTGCTGTCTCCTCTGCTACTACTGCGATGATAGTGGACTGTCATATTGATGATGTTGATGGCTTGGAGTTGCGCAATACTCAGCAGCAGTGTGTTAGATTGCCCAACTCAGAAATGCTGCTGTCTATCCAGTCAGGTCTGGTTCATTTAACGGATGGACAGGCTAATGATATTGTGAGGCTACTACACAGTTTTCCATGTCTCTTTAATGACGTTCCTACTCGCACAAATGTGTTGGAACATGACATTAATGTTGGAAATGCTACACCTATCAAGCAACACCCATATCGTATCAACGCTTCCAAGAGGAAGATAATGAGGGATGAGGTGAGATATTTGTTGGAGAATGACCTGGCTAAGCCAAGTTCAAGCCCTTGGAGTTCTCCTTGCATTCTGGTTCCTAAACCTGATGGTACGTCCAGGTTATGTACGGATTATCGAAAGGTAAATTCTGTCACAATGCCAGATTCGTTCCCGTTACCCAGACTGGACGACTGTATCGACACTTGGTGCTGCTAAGTATGTGAACGGTTGGCAGCTGCTTCTCTAACCCTGAACTTGGCAAAGTGCGAGTTTGGGAAGGCTACTGTTACCTATCTCGGTAAAGAGGTTGGCCATGGACAGGTGCGCCCTGTTGATGCCAAGGTCTTGGCTATAACTGCATTCCCTGCACCTACCACTAGACGAGAGCTACGCCGCTTTTTAGGGATGGTTGCTACTACCGTAGCTTCTGCAAAAATGTCTCTGCGGTAGTTGCTCCATTGACTGATTTGCTCAGTCCGGCAAGACCATTTGTGTTGTCCCCTGATTGTAAGAGAGCTTTTGAATCAGCGAAAGCACTCTTATGTAGTACCCCTGTACTTGCTGCTCCGGATTTTGAACAACCGTTCAAGCTTGAGGTAGATGCTAGTGCCAGAGGTGCTGGTGCTGTTCTACTGCAGCAGGACAAGAGTGGAGTGGATCATCCCGTTTGTTATTTTTCACGTAAATTTAATAAATGTCAAACAAACTATGCGACAATAGAACAAGAAGCTCTTGCTTTGTTGTTGGCTCTGCAATACTTCGAAGTATACATTGGTTCCAGTGCCCTACCAGTGATTGTGTATACTGACCATAACCCCTTAGTTTTTCTCCACCGAATGTACAACCAGAACCAGCGCCTTATGCGTTGGGCGCTGATTGTACAAAATTATAATTTGGAGATCCGCCACAAAAAGGGTTCAGATAATGTGTTGGCAGATGCTTTGTCTCGTGTGTAAAAATGATTTTTGTATGTTTTGGCAAGGTTGACGTTGTTGTTGTAAGTATTAATTGTAATACTGTGGTCGCAATCCCTAGGGTTGCTCTTTTAAGGGTGGGAGTGTTACGGATACAGGTATCCTGTGTCTGTGTGTATCCTGTGTGTGTTTCTTTTCTCTCCTTCTCCCCTCACAGGTGAAAATCATTACTCCCCAATCAGTCAACAATCAACCCATCAATCAGAAGACACACCTCCTCCTGTTTCCTACCCTATCACAGTTCCTTCCCCATGGTTTAAAAACCCCATCATTTGTTTGTTCAAGAGCACAATCTCTTTGTAATGCCATGTTGGTAGATCTCTATTCTGTATAGATTTCAGTAGCTCAATCTTTGTAAATGCCATGTTTGTAGACCTCTGTTTTGCACGCGCCCTCTGTGTATTAATTAACCTCTCTTTTGTTTGAGCACCTCCATAGCACTTTGTCATCACCTGTGAGTATTGTTTTGGTTATGGTGTTTGTTTGTTGCTGGTGGGAAAAGGGGGAAACCAAGACAAGTCGCCCATGGGCATACACTACCCGTAGGTGAACTTTGTTAAATACACTAGTTAGAACTGGGCGGACCACCCACTGTATTTTGGTTAGTTAGTTAGCTGTTGTTGAAATAGGCTAGTCTAGCTTAGGGGTGTTTTTGCATATTTGTTTCTTTCCTTGGGTCCAGCTCAGCCCCTTTTCCTGCTCCCCCCCCATTACCGTGTGTTTTACAATAAACCCTGAGTTTGACGGTATTATTTCAGTTGTCCTGGTTATTATGTTCACACTTTTACTTTGTCACAATTATAATTTACATGAGTTATGTTACGCGTCTCACTACCATCCCCCCTAGACTGTCGGGCCAAAAGGGATTCGTAACAACCTGACCACTGTGACTGATCCTAAACAGAGAGAACAGAGTGGCAGGATACCTGACCACTGTGACTGATCCTAAACAGAGAGAACAGAGTGGCAGAATACCTGACCACTGTGACTGATCCTAAACAGAGAGAACAGAGTGGCAGAATACCTGACCACTGTGACTGATCCTAAACAGAGAGAACAGAGTGGCAGAATACCTGACCACTGTGACTGATCCTAAACAGAGAGAACAGAGTGGCAGAATACCTGACCACTGTGACTGATCCTAAACAGAGAGAACAGAGTGGCAGAATACCTGACCACTGTGACTGATCCTAAACAGAGAGAACAGAGTGGCAGAATACCTGACCACTGTGACTGATCCTAAATTCAAGAAAATCCTTGACTATGTACAGACTCAGTGAGCATAGCAATGTTGTTTTAAGCCTATCCCAAACCTTAACCCTTACCCTAACCATTCATAGTTGATGCCTAACCTTAAGATTCCCGAGTTAATGCATAAACTTCACCCTAAACCTTAAAAATTCAAGTTAATGCCTAACCTTAAGATTCCCGAGTTAATGCATAAACTTCACCCTAAACCTTAAAAATTCAAGTTAATGCCTAACCTTAAGATTCCCGAGTTAATGCATAAACTTCACCCTAAACCTTAAAAATTCAAGTTAATGCCTAACCTTAAGATTCCCGAGTTAATGCATAAACTTCACCCTAAACCTTAAAAATTCAAGTTAATGCCTAACCTTAAGATTCCCGAGTTAATGCATAAACTTCACCCTAAACCTTAAAAATTCAAGTTAATGCCTAACCTTACATTTTACTTTATTTATTTTTTATTTAACCTTTATTTTACTAGGCAAGTCAGTTGACAAAAATCAGTTTCAGATGGAAACTTTGTCAATAAAGCTGTGAATTGGGAGCTTTAACAGTGCGCAGGTCTTCTTTTTCTTTGTTAGGTGCTGGGCTAACAAATAATACTATGTCTTTAAGGATGCGCATGTGACCGCAAACTTTTCCAATGCCTAAACATTAAAAAAAAATGTTACATTTGAGAAACATGGATGAATGTGTAATTCTGATGTGAGACAGAGAGCTAGTTGAAGAAGACGAGGCTTTATTGGTTAAGCATTAGAACGGTGTTTGGATGGAAGAATCAGGATCAGGAAGAAAACTGTTTGTTGGCAAAATACTTTTGGCGAGGAAAAACATCCCCAGTCATTGGTGGACGTCTTGCTCTGTTGCTTTGATAAAGAAAAGATAACATTCATCACCATTCATCTAAATACACCGAGTATCCTAAACAGTAGGAAAACATTCATAATATTGAGTTGCCCCCTTCAATTTGTCGGGTCATTGACTCCAGAAGATGTCTAAAGCGTTCCACAGGGATGCTGGTCCATGAAGACCGCAATGCTTCCCACGGTTGTGTCAAGTAGTCTGGAAGTCCTTTGGGTGGTGGACCAATCTTGACACACACAGGAAACTGTTGAGAGTGAAAAACCCAGCAGCGCTGCAGTTCTTGACACAAACAGTTGCACCTGGCACCTACTACCATACCCTGTTCAAAGGCATTTATATATTTTGTCTTGTCCATTCACCCTCTGAATGGCACACATACACAATCCATGTCTCAATTGTTCTCAAGGCTTAACATCCTTCTTTGTCCTCTGCTTCAACTACACTGATTTGAAATGGATTTAACAAATGACATCAATAAGGGATCATAGCTTTCACCTGGATTCACCTGGTCAGTCTATGTCATGGCAAGAGCAGGTGTTCATAATGTTTTGAACACTCAGTGTGTAATAAATCCACATATTTACTCACGATTAAAGTAGACCAGTAGACTGGATGCTTGGTTATTATGGTTAAAGAACTTCACCAAACCATGAATATAAATGTATGCATAGGCTTTGTATATACACCATGTGTTCAGTATATTAAGCTTTTAGCATTAAAACAAGTGGTGAATCCATCACCATTGATTAGCGTGGTGAATTAGCTGGTTGTAGTGGTGAATCCATCACCATTGATTAGCGTGGTGAATTAGCTGGTTGTAGTGGTGAATCAATCACCATTGATTAGCGTGGTGAATTGGCTGGTTGTAGTGGTGAATCAATCACCATTGATTAGCGTGGTGAATTAGCTGGTTGTAGTAGGGAATCCATCACCATTGATTAGCGTGGTGAATTAGCTGGTTGTAGTGGTGAATCCATCACCATTGATTAGCGTGGTGAATTAGCTGGTTGTAGTGGTGAATCCGTCACCATTGATTAGCGTGGTGAATTAGCTGGTTGTAGTGGTGAATCAATCACCATTGATTAGCGTGGTGAATTAGCTGGTTGTAGTGGTGAATCAATCACCATTGATTAGCGTGGTGAATTGGCTGGTTGTAGTGGTGAATCAATCACCATTGATTAGCGTGGTGAATTAGCTGGTTGTAGTAGGGAATCCATCACCATTGATTAGCGTGGTGAATTAGCTGGTTGTAGTGGTGAATCCATCACCATTGATTAGCGTGGTGAATTAGCTGGTTGTAGTGGTGAATCCATCACCATTGATTAGCGTGGTGAATTAGCTGGTTGTAGTGGTGAATCCATCATCATTGATTATTGTGGTGAATTAGCTGGTTGTAGTGGTGAATCCATCATCATTGATTAGCGTGGTGAATTAGCTGGTTGTAGTGGGGATTCCATCACCATTGATTAGCGTGGTGAATTAGCTGGTTGTATTAGGGATTCCATCACCATTGATTAGCGTGGTGAATTAGCTGGTTGTAGTGGTGAATCCATCACCATTGATTAGCGTGGTGAATTAGCTGGTTGAAGCAACACAGAAACAGAGCAGTCAGCAGGGAGAGAGAATATAACCTCTCTTACAATGACACCTCCCAAGTGGCGCAGTGGTCTAAGGCACTGCATTCAGTGCTAGAGGCTTCACTACAGACCCTGGTTTGATCCCAGGCTGTATCACAACCGACCGTGATCGGGAGTCCCACAACTGGCCGTGATTGGGAACGCAAAATTAAACCAGGGCTGTCAGAGTTAGGGGAGGGTTTGGCTGGGGTAGGTGTCATTGTAAAATAAGAATTTGTTCTTAACTGACTTGACTAGTTAAAAAAAACAGTTTTAAAACATACCTCCATTTTGTGGGATATATTCTCTGAGACTCTGACAGAATGTGGCTGGCTGGTCTTTAAAAAAAAGGTATTAATATATTTGAGTTTAACCATAATATTTATTCTAATATTTGTTCTGTCTTTTTTAGTGGATTAAACTGAAATTGCAACCAGCTTTCTTTAACTTGTTTAAAAAAATGTGATATTTTGGAGATAATTTATTTTTCAAATAACTGAAAGTGAGAGGTTGTAATGTGAATTAAGTGAAAAGCCCATTCTTGAACATGGGGTGAGCCATTCTTACTAATCTGCAAGGGAACCAGTTTGGATTTAAGCGTTGTTTTTGTATGACTGAAGCCTTTAGTGAGAGGTCCAATGCTTTAACATTTAATCATTTTTGCCCTATTGAATTATATCATTATATAAATAGAGTATTTATATAAATAGTTCCGTTTAATTTGGTCCGGCTTGCCGTTCCAAATAATGTGGAATATTGTTTGCTCATATAATAAATAAAAACAATAGTTAGGTGTAAGTAGGGTCATAAGTAAATAGTTAAACTGGGACATGACTACATTTTTCCACAAATTGTCCTTTCCTTGGTAGCAAGATCTTTCTGTTTAAATGTATTGGGATATGAACACCGGGTATGACCACTTCAATATCGGATCATTTTATTGCTAAACTACACAGTAATTTAAAAGTAATTAAAGATCCCCTTAAGATGCCCTATGAGGCTGTTCAGGGATTTAAAAGAAAACATGAATCGTCAGCGTACAATGACACCTTTGTTTTTAAACCCTGGATTTCTAGCTCCTTGATATTATTGTTGAATCCGATTGTAAAGCTTACATTTCAATGGCCATAATAAACAGTTGTGCTGATAATGGACAACCTTGTTTTTCACCTCTTTCCAATTTAATACATTCTGAGAAGTAGCCATTATTGACTGTTTTACACCTAGGGTTACTATACATAACTATATAACCAATTGTACAACAGATTCTCCAAAATTTAAATAGTCCAGTCATTTATATATAGGGTTGAATGGCGGGAACCAAGATACCGAGATTGACTGGGATTTACCAACCAAAATCACTCCCCTTTCCTGTGATAAATAACTGTGAGTAACCGGTACATTATAATAAATGATCTATATGAACAGCATGGCGTGAAATGGAACAGTTAAATTACATAAAGTCTAAACCAGGCATGTCTAATCAAATGTAATCAAACCAGCAGGTGTCAACAGGTGTAGACCGTACAGTGAAATGCTGACTTACAAGCCCTTAACCATGTTAAATGAAAAATAAGAGTTTTAAGAAAATATTGACTAAATAAACTAAAATTGAAAAAAAAAAGTAACGCAATAAAAATAACACTAACGAGGCTATAAACAAGGGTTTCCGGTATCGGAGTCAATTTTATCTATGACCTCTGCATGATGAATGATTAACACTCATGGTGGGTCCATCTCAGTATGGAGCTCAGTTCACAATGCATGAAGACCTATGACATCATCATGGTCACTAACGTCTATTGGGACAGTTAGGCCTGCATTTGCTGCAGCATAGCCTGTGCTACAGTAATATAAAGACTGCATGTGTTTACCCATCTACATCTAGCTTTCAGAGGGTCACCTTATTTTTTTTTAATTGTCTAAGATTATAATGTTTTATAGTAGGTGCAGAGTTTTTAAAACACTCGAATATCACTGCTATAAAAAATGACACGCGAGCACTGAGCAGTCTTTCTCTCCATCAACTCATTTCATATTGCATAGAAAAATACATAATCCTGTTCTAGATTGATATGTAACCCTATATATTAGATGTCCTATATGTATAAATGTATTTCTTTCAGGTACTAAATTCATTGCAGTATTAGCCTTGTATTTATCTAATTAATGATGGGTTATGCATAATAAGCTCCTAATTTACAGCCTCTTGTCAATTGAGCAATACGTAAGTACCTGTGTTCCACTGGCCTCTCTCCTTAAGACTCCTTGTCTCTTGGAGCCCCATACAGGAACAACTAGAATAGAATAGTTTGCTAGAAATATATATATATAAATATTTGCATTTCTTATACCAATAGACTATTAGAAGAGGGACACAAGCTATGTTTTGCCTAATGTTAAATACAGCAGCCTATTCAATCAAATTAAATCAAATGTCCTTATAAAGCCCTTAATACATCAGCTGATATCTCAAAGTGCTGTACAGAAACTCAGCCTAAAACCCCAAACAGCATGCAATGCAGGTGGCTAGAAGCACGGTGGCTAGGAAAAACTCCCTAGAAAGGCCAAAACCCTAGGAAGAAACCTAGAGAGGAACCAGGCTATGTGGGGTGGCCAGTCCTCTTCTGGCTGTGCAGGGTGCAGATTATAACAGAACATGGCCAAGATGTTCAAATGTTCATAAATGACCAGCATGGTCAAATAATAATAATCACAGGCAGAACAGTTGAAACTGGAGCAGCAGCACGGCCAGGTGGACTGGGGACAGCAAGGAGTCATCATGTCAGGTAGTCCTGAGGCATTTATTGAACTCAGGGGTAGATTAAAAGAAGATCAAACGTGTGATGTCGGTAGTCAGTCACTGTATTTATTCAGAACCAGAACCGTTCTACCTTCGCAAAGAGGGGGTGAAAAACCTTCTGCATCTTATTTTTTTCAAGGATGGGTTGATGAGGCCTGGCTCGCAGTGGGCATTCCAATTTATCCCATAGGTGTTGTTTGATGGGGCTGAGGTCAGGGCTCTGCGCAGGCCATTCAAGTTCTTCTACACCGATCTCGACAAACCTGTATAGACCTCACTTAGGCACAGGGGCTTTGTCATACTGAAACAGGAAAGGGTCTTCCCCAAACTGTTACCACGATGTCGGAACCACAGAAACATCTACAATGTTATCGTATGCTGCAGCGTTAAGATTTTCCTTCACTGGAACTAAGGGGCCCGAACCATGAAAAACAGCCCCAGACCATTATTCCTTCTCCACCAGTTGGCACAATGCATTTGGGCAGGCAGTGTTCTCCTGGCATCCGCCAAACCCAGATTCATCTGTCGGACTGCCAGATGGTAATGCGTGACGCATCACTCAAGAGAACATGTTTCCAATACTCCAATAAGTCCAATGGCGACGAGCTTTACACCAGTCTAGCTGATGCTTGGCGTTGGCATGACCAGGCCGCTCGCGTCGCAAATTCCATTTTGAAATACATGTTATTCAATTATTGCGCCAATGAGTGTCTGCGTTGCTAAGGGCTAAAATAGAAGTCATTTCTATTTCTGACGCAGATGACGCTGCAAGTCCTGCCTCTCCCATCTCCTCATTGGTTTATAGAAGCAGGTACCCACGTGCCATCTCCTCATTGGTTTATAGAAGCAGGTACCCACGTGCCATCTCCTCATTGGTTTATAGAAGCAGGTACCCACGTGCTATCTCCTTATTGGTTTATAGAAGCAGGTACCCACGTGCCATCTCCTCATTGGTTATACCCACGTGGGGGATTGAAAGATGAAATGTTTTGCCGGTTGTCGTGGTAATACTATGAAAGCGTAGATGCCAATCACTATATACAGTGCCTTGCGAAAGTATTCGGCCCCCTTGAACTTTGCGACCAACTTAAGGGGGCTGAATAATTTTGCACGCCCAATTTTTCAGTTTTTGATTTGTTAAAAAGGTTTGAAATATCCAATAAATGTCGTTCCACTTCATGATTTTGTCCCACTTGTTGTTGATTCTTCACAAAAAAATACAGTTTTATATCTTTATGTTTGAAGCCTGAAATGTGGCAAAAGGTCGCAAAGTTCAAGGGGGCCGAATACTTTCGCAAGGCACTGTAGGTTCAAAGATGAATAAGCCTGGAAGGAGGAGAGATGACTAGAAACGATTCAGTTGGCCGTTCTATGTGTGGATTAAATGTCGGAGTCGAGGACCTGGTGCATTTCAGGTAAAATAACAACTCAATGTTTATATCCCAGGACAACAGCAAGCTAGCTAAATAGGACACATTAACTAGCAAGTGTAAGCTACTAGCTAAATTGCCATACATGTTTAATGCTTTTCGACCTGTCCCCAAATGAATGACGTTAGTTCATAATTTGTTTTATAAATTTTAACCTGCTTGTCGTGATCGTGTTTGGTGTAGGGGGACAAAATACATTTATGCACGATGGCGCAGGATGGCGCAGGATGGCGCAGGATGGCGCACGCGCGCAGCCGGTTTGGGTTCCGTGTTAGACTTGTATGCGGTTGCTCGGCCATGGAAACCCAATCCATGAAACTCCCGACGAAAAGTTATTGTGCTGACGTTGCTTCCAGAGGCAGTTTGGAACTCGGAGTTGAGTGTTGCAACCGAGGAAAGACATTTAGTTTTTCTTTTCTACGCGCTTCAGAACTCGCCAGTCTCATTCTGTAGCTTGTGTGGCCTACCACTTCACGGCTGAGCCGTTGTTGCTCCTATTCATTTTCACTACACAATAACAGCACGTACAGTTGACCAGGGCAGCTCTAGCAGGGCAATTCTTTTTTTTACAAACTGACATGTTGGAAAGGTGGCATCCTTCAGTAAGGCCATTTTACTGCCAATGTTTGCTTATGGAGATTGCATGGTTGTGTGCTCGATTTTATACACCTGTCAGCAATGGGTGAGGCTGAAATTTGCTGATGTCCACATACTTTTGGCCATATTATATGATTTATCTGTCTGTATCTTATTCAAATAGTTTTGTTTGTATAATATCCACCCGTTACAACTGTAATGTGTCAGAACTGCAGGCGCTGCTTTCATTTAGAAACATTACATTTGGCCATTAATTATAACTTGTTGCAATTGGTTTGAGGTTGTTCCAAACAACAAACAGAATTAACACCCTGAGGAGAAAATATAAAAAAGGTGAGAGAGTAACTGCCATAGAGTTAATTAACAAACATTATTCTTTACAATAACATAACCACATTAGCAAGAATCTGATTAGCAAGAAATAGCACTATGAAACATGCATTAGAGACTAGGACTAAACTTTACAAATGAGAGAGAACATGTTTTGGGTATTTCTAGATAAAAGGTCTATGTGGAACGTTACAAAATCCTGATGAAATCCTGATGAAATCCTGATGAAATCACAAGATACTAGTTTCACCAATGTAACATCACCAGAAACGTTTGTTTCATTTCTTGGGTCAACATGATGTATTGCACAGATAGAAAACCAAGATTAACAGAAAGCTCCTGTTATTAACCTTGAATGTTATATAGACCCTCCCTGGTCTGCATACTCCAGACCTGGTTTTAGGTTTTGCATCTTACAGCCCTGTATCTCCTACAGAAAGCCCCACTAACAGCCCTGTATCTCCTGCTGAAAGCCCCACTAACAGCCCTGTATCTCCTGCTGAAAGCCCCACTAACAGCCCTGTATCTCATGCAGAGAGCCCCACTAACAGCCCTGTATCTCGTGTAGAAAGCCCCACGAACAGCCCGGTATCTCCTGCAGAGAGCCCCACATACAGCCCTGTATCTCATGCTGAAAGCCCCAATTACAGCCCTGTATCTCCTGCAGAGAGCCCCACTAAATGCCCTGTGTTTCTTTCAGAAAGCCCCACTAACAGCCCTGTATTTCTTTCAGAGAGCCCAACTAACAGACCTGCATCTCCTGCAGAAAGCCCCACTTACAGCCCTGTATCTCCTGCAGAGCCCCACTAACAGCCCTGTATCTCTCTCAGAAAGCCCCGCTTACAGCCCTGTATGTCCCGCAAAGAAGCCCCACTATCAGCCCTGTATCTCCTGGAGAAAGCCCCACTTACAGCCCTGTATGTCCCTCAGAGAGCCCCAGTAACAGCCCTGTATCTCCTGGAGAAAGCCCCACTAACAGCCCTGTATCTCCTGCAGAGAGCCCCACGTACAGCCCTGTATCTCCTGCAGAAAGCCCCACTAACAGCCCTGTATCTCATGCAGAGAGCCCCACTAACAGCCCTGTATCTCCTGCAGAAAGCCCCACTTACAGCCCTGTATCTCCTGCAGAGAGCCCCACTAACAGCCCTGTATTGATCTGGTCTCCTCAAGTGGAAAATGTACAAGAGAAACAGATAGATGGTGATCAGAGCCAGGCAAGGCTGCAGGAAGCACTAACCATGTTTGACACTGGCTAATCTACTGTGGTTACAAACAGTTAAATGAAGCCCCATGTACAGCCCTGTATCTCCTGGAGAAAGCCCCACTTACAGCCCTGAATGTCCCGCAGAGAGCCCCACTTACAGCCCTGTATCTCCTGCAGAGAGCCCCACTTACAGCCCTGTTTCTCCTGCAGAGCCCCACTAACAACCCTGTATCTCTCTCAGAAAGCCCTGCTTACAGCCCTGTACCTCCTGCAGGGAGCCCCACTTACAGCCCAGTATCTACTGCAGAAAGCCCCACTTACAGCCCTGTATATCATGCAGAGCCCCACTAACAGCCCTGTATCTCTCTCAGAAAGCCCCACTTACAGCCCTGTATCTCCTGCAGAGCAGCACTAACAGCCCAGTATCTCCTGCAGAAAGCCTCACTTACAGCCCTGTATCTCCTGCAGAGCCCCAATAACAGCCCTGTATCTCTCTCAGAAAGCCCCGCTTACAGCCCTGTATCTTTCTCAGAAAGCCCCACTTACAGCCCTGTATCTCCTGCAGAGCCCCACTAACAGTCCTGTATCTCCTGTAGAAAGCCCCACTATCAGCCCGGTATCTCCTGCAGAAAGCCCACTCACAACCCTGTATGTCCCGCAGAGAGCCCCACTAACAGCCCTGTATCTCCTGTAGAAAGCCCCACTAACAGCCCTGTATCTCCCGCAGAGAGCCCCACGTACAGCCCTGTATCTCCTGCAGAAAGCCCCACGTACAGCCCTGTATCTCCTGCAGAGAGCCACACTAACAGCCCTGTATCTCCTGCAGAAAGCCCCACTTACAGCCCTGTATCTCCTGCAGAAAGCACCACTTACAGCCCTGTTGCTCCTGTAGAGCCTCACTTACAGCCCTGTATCGCCTACAGAAAGCCCCACCAACAGCCCTGTATCTCCTGACGAATGCCCCACTTACAGCCCTGTATATCCTGCAGAGAGCCCCACTTACAGCCCTGTATCTCCTGCAGAGAGCCCCACTTACAGCCCTGTTTCTCCTGCAGAGCCCCACTAACAGCCCTGTATCTCTCTCAGAAAGCCCCGCTTACAGCCCTGTATCTCCTGCAGAGAGCCTCACTTACAGCCCTGTATCTCCTGCAGAGAGCACCACTAACAGCCCAGTATCTCCAGCAGAAAGCCCCACTTACAGCCCTGTATCTCCTGCAGAGCCCCATTAACAGCCCTGTATCTCTCTCAGAAAGCCCCGCTTACAGCCCTGTATCTCTCTCAGAAAGCCCCACTTACAGCCCTGTATCTCCTGCAGAGAGCCCACGTACAGCCCTGTATCTCCTGCAGAAAGTACCACGTACAGCCCTGTATCTCTTGCAGAAAGCCAAATTTACAGCCCTCTATCTCCTGCAGAAAGCCCCACTTACAGCCCTGTATCGCCTACAGAAAGCCCCACTAACAGCCCTGTATCTCCTGCCGAATGCCCCACTTACAGCCCTGTATCTCCTGCCGAATGCCCTATTTACAGCCCTCTATCTCCTGCTGAATGCCCCACTTACAGCGCTGTATCTCCTGCAGAGAGCCCCACTTACAGCCCTGTATCTTTTGCAGAGAGCCCCACTTACAGCCCTGTTTCTCCTGCAGTTAACCACTAACAGCCCTGTATCTCTCTCAGAAAGCCCCGCGTACAGCCCTGTATCTCCTGCAGAGAGCCCCACTTACAGCCCTGTATCTCCTGCAGAGAGCCACACTTACAGTCCTGTATCTCCTGCAGAGCACCACTAACAGCCCATTATCTCCTGCAGAAAGCCCCACTTACAGCCCTGTATCTCCTGCAGAGCCCCACTAACAGCCCTGTATCTCTCTCAGAAAGCCCCGCTTACAGCCCTGTATCTCTCTCAGAAAGCCCCACTTACAGCCCAGTATCTCCTGCAGAGTCCCACTAACAGTCCTGTATCTCCTGTAGAAAGCCGCACTATCAGCCCTGTATCTCCTGCAGAAAGCCCCACTTACAGCCCTGTATGTCCCGCAGAGAGCCCCACTAACAGCCCTGTATCTCTCCCCACTAACAGCCCTGTATCTCCTGCAGAGAGCCCCACACAGCCCTGTAACAGCAGCCCTGTAGAGAGCCACACTAACAGCCCTGTATCTCCTGCAGAAAGCCCCACTTACAGCCCTGTTTCTCCTGCAGAAAGCCCCACTTACAGCCCTGTGTCTCCTGCAGAGAGCCCCACTTACAGCCCTGTATCGCCTACAGAAAGCCCCACTAACAGCCCTGTATCTCCTGCCGAATGCCCCATTTACAGCCCTGTATATCCTGCAGAGAGCATCACTTACAGCCCTGTATCTCCTGCAGAGAGCCCAACTTACAGCCCTGTTTCTCCTGCAGAGCCCCACTAACAGCCCTGTATCTCTCTCAGAAAACCCCGCTTACAGCCCTGTATCTCCTGCAGAGAGCCCCACTTACAGCCCTGTATCTCCTGCAGAGAGCCCCACTTACAGCCCTGTATCTCCTGCAGAGCACCACTAACAGCCAGTATCTCCTGCAGAAAGCACCACTTACAGCCCTGTATCTCCTGCAGAGAGCCCAACTAACAGCCCTGTATCTCCTGCAGAGCCCCACGAACAGCCCTGTATCTCTCTCAGCAAGCCCCACTTACAGCCCTGTATCTCCTGCAGAGCCCCACTAACAGTCCTTTATCTCCTGTAGAAAGCCCCACTTACAGCCCTTTATCTCTCTCAGAAAGCCCCACTATCAGCCCTGTATCTCCTACAGAAAGCCCCACTAACAGCCCTGTATCTCCTGCAGAGCCCCACTAACAGCCCTGTATCTCCTGCAGAAAGCCCCACTTACAGCCCTGTATCTCCTGCAGAAAGCCCCACTTACAGCCCTATATCTCCTGCAGAGAGCCCCACTAACAGCCCTGTATCTCCTGCAGAAAGCCCCACTTACAGCCCTGTATCTCCTGCAGAGAGCCCCACTAACAGCCCTGTATTGACCTGGTCTCCTCAAATGGAAAATGTACAAAGGAAATAGATAGATGGTGATCAGAGCCAGGCAAGGCTGCAGGAAACACTAACCATGTTTGACACTGGCTAATCTACTGTGGTTACAAAACAGTTAAATTAAGAAGAATAACAAGGTCACCAGGCAGCATCCTATGGTGTTCAAATCCAGGTTTATTGAGGATAAAACAGGGTTGTCTTCAACAGGGTAACATGTGGAAAAAATGTTTTGCAACTTACAGTCCCAGTTAAAAGTTTGGAACACTTAATCACTCAAGGGTTTTTCTTTATTTTTTACTATTTTCTACATTGTACAATAATAGTGAAGACATCACAACTATGAAATAACACATATGGAATCATGTAGTAACCAAAAGAAAAGTGTTAAACAAATCAAAATACAGTATATTATGTGAGTTTCTTCAAAGTAGACACCTTTTGCCTTGATAACAGCTTTGCACACACTTGGCCTTCTCTCAACCAGCTTCAAGAGGTAGTCACCTGGAATATATTTCAATTAATTAACAGCTGTAACTTGTTAAAAGTTATTTTGTGGAATTTATTTTCTTCTTAATGCTTTTGAGCCAATCAGGTGTGTTGTAACAAGGCAAGGTTGCTATACCGAAGATAAACCTATTTGGTAAAGACCAAGTCCATATTATAGCAAGAACAGGTATTAGTCACTATTATTCTACAATGTAGATAATAGTAAAAACCCTTTAATGACTTGGTGTGTCCACCAAGCTCTTAGAGACTTACCCAATAAGACTCAGCTGCAGTCACTGCCCAAAGGTGCTACTACAAAGCATGGATGGATGTTCAACGTTGTCATCAAGTCGAAGGATGGCTACTATAAAGAATCTCAAATATAAAAGATATTTAGACGTGTTTAACACTTTTTTGGTTACTACATGACTCCATATATGTTTTTTCATAGTTTAGTTGTCTTCACTATTATTTTTATGTCTCTAAACAACACCTCACCCGTTGTCTCTAAACACCACAACACCCGTTGTCTCTAAACACCACAACACTCGTTGTCTCTAAACCATACCTCACCCGTTGTCTCTAAACAACACAACACCTCACCCGTTGTCTCTAAACATCACAACACTCGTTGTCTCTAAACACGTCACCCGTTGTCTCTAAACCATACCTCACCGGTTGTCTCTAAACAACACCGCACCTGTTGTCTCTAAACAACACAACACCTCACCCGTTTTCTCTAAACAACACCTCACCCGTTGTCTCTAATCACCTCACCCGTTGTCTCTAAACAACACCTCACCCGTTGTCTCTAAACAACACCTCACCCGTTGTCTCTAAACAACACCTCACCCGTTGTCTCTAAACAACACAACACCCGTTGTCTCTAAAAAACACCTCACCCATTGTCTCTAAAAAACACCTCACCCGTTGTCTCTAAACAACACAACACCTCACCCATTGTCTCTAAACATCACAACACTCGTTGTCTCTAAACAACACCTCACCCGTTGTCTCTAAACAACACAACAGCTCACCCGTTGTCTCTAATCACCTCACCCGTTGTCTCTAAACAACACCTCACCCGTTGTCTCTAAACAACACCTCACCCGTTGTCTCTAAACAACACCTCACCCGTTGTCTCTAAACAACACAACACCTCACCCGGTGTCTCTAAACAACACAACACCTCACCCGTTGTCTCTAAACAACACCACACCCGTTGTCTCTAAACACGAGACAACACCTCCTCTACTGTTGGCCTTTTCCACTTCAGGGTCGTTACAAATTAAATGTACCATTCGTTTTACCATTGAGAGGGAGGGATTGCTGCCTGGGGGAGAGGGAGGGATTGCTGCCTGGGGGAGAGGGAGGGATTGCTGCCTGGGGGAGAGGGAGGGATTGCTGCCTGGGGGAGAGGGAGGGATTGCTGCCTGGGGGAGAGGGAGGGATTGCTGCCTGGGGGAGAGGGATTGCTGCCTGGGGGAGATTGCTGCCTGGGGGAGAGGGAGGGATTGCTGCCTGGGGGAGAGGGAGGGATTGCTGCCTGGGGGAGAGGGAGGGATTGCTGCCTGGGGGAGAGGGAGGGATTGCTGCCTGGGGGAGAGGGAGGGATTGCTGCCTGGCCTGCCTACATGTGTCTGGCTTTCTCACTTTACACTGATGGGAGATCAATAAGTGCCTGTGCCAGGCAGAGAGAGGCCAGTGTTATGCCAATCTAGGCAGAGCCCTCAGAGGAGAAGAACCAGAAAAGGGAGAGAGGTGAGGAGATGAACTAGGAAGGGAGGGAGGTGAGGAGTTAAAATAGGAAGGGAGGGAGGTGAGGAGATGGGGAGAAGGAGGGGAGGTGGAATGGGCAAATCACATTTAGCTGGAAGCTAAACATGGTGTGCTGAGGGAGGATCTGAGAAGAGTGAGCTTGAACTTATAGGCATGGGGCATGGAGGCCGATGGAGATGCAGAATAGTTAACTCACCACAGTAGCAGACACTAAAGAACTGTATGTGATATAATAGGCTACCTATTTAGTATTTATTAGGATCCCCATTAGCTGCTGCCAACGTGCACTGGACCAGCCACTCTTAAATAGCCCCTGGGCCAGCAAAGGTCAAATCCCTTCCCACTAATGAGATTGACAAGCCAGCACAGGTGTAACACATACTGACTAACAAGGTGACACCAATCTGCGCTCCCTACGTGCTAACGAGCTGTACGTGCTAAAGTCCAACCTCAAAACATAAATGGAAAAAACCAAAGCCTATAACATTACAAAACTTTTTCTTTCAAAACAGCATTTATAGGGACATAGGTGGACAACCAACGAGTAGCAGGTGCTTCAAATAGGGGCTTCACTCATCTGCCAATCAGGGTCTTCAGTCATCTGCCAATCAGGGTCTTCAGTCATCTGCCAATCAGGGTCTTCACTCATCTGCCAATCAGGGTCTTCACTCATCTGCCAATCAGGGTCTTCAGTCATCTGCCAATCAGGGTCTTCAGTCATCTGCCAATCAGGGTCTTCACTCATCTGCCAATTAGGGTCTCACTCATCTGCCAATCAGGGTCTTCACTCATCTGCCAATCAGGGTCTTCACTCATCTGCCAATCAGGGTCTTCAGTCATCTGCCAATCAGGGTCTTCACTCATCTGCCAATTAGGGTCTCACTCATCTGCCAATCAGGGTTGTGGCTTTTGTGGTCTACTTGTATTTGTTTGAAAGAAATGAAAGAAAACATTTGTTAATCGCATCGAATTAGAGACATAATTCAGTGTAGACATTATGATAACTCAGTTTGTAAAATCACTGACTTGAACTTTCAATTAAGTTTTCCTTATTAGTTGCAAATTCAAGCCTACTGCATTTTGTTTTGTGTGGAGAATGTAATTGAGTCAGCGCTTGTGAATATTACCACCACAGGGCTCAGGTTCTAATCATTGCC
Organism: Oncorhynchus clarkii lewisi; assembly: GCF_045791955.1. Classification (NCBI taxonomy): domain Eukaryota; kingdom Metazoa; phylum Chordata; class Actinopteri; order Salmoniformes; family Salmonidae; genus Oncorhynchus; species Oncorhynchus clarkii. Next base: position 7,572,486 of record NC_092161.1, read on the forward strand.
AGTATAAACTTTTTAAGACATTATCTAAATGGATAAAATCCCTTCCTTCCTTTAGTAAACATTATCTAAATGGATAAAATCCCTTCCCACCTTTAGTAAACATTATCTAAATGGATAAAATCCCTTCCTTCCTTTAGTAAACATTATCTAAATGGATAAAATCCCTTCCCTCCTTTAGTAAACATTATCTAAATGGATAAAATCCCTTCCCTCCCTGTATATGTGTATTAGTTTCACCATTTTTATGGAGCTTTAAGATAATATACATGGTCTAATGCAGCAATAGTTAAAATAACAAACTGAGCTACAAGCCAATTGGATATCCTAGGGCTTTTGATTTGCCAGAAGATGATTGAAGAACATACTTTTTTAAAACAAGTTAAGATAAAGAACAAATTCTTATTTACAATGACGACCTTCCGGGGAACAGTGGGTTAACTGCCTTGTTCAGGGGGCAAAACGACCGATTTGTATCTTGTCAGCTCCAGGATTGAATCCAGCAACCGTCCAAATATTGGACCAACACTCTGACCACTAGACTACCTGCCCCCTCTAACCACTAGACTACCTGTCTCCTCTAACCACTAGACTACCTGTCTCCTCTAACCACTAGACTACCTGCCTCCTCTAACCACTAGACTACCTGTCTCCTCTAACCACTAGACTACCTGTCTCCTCTAACCACTAGACTACCTGCCTCCTCTAACCACTAGACTACCTGTCTCCTCTAACCACTAGACTACCTGTCTCCTCTAACCACTAGACTACCTGTCTCCTCTAACCACTAGACTACCTGCCTCCTCTAACCACTAGACTACCTGCCTCCTCTAACCACTAGGCTACCTGCCTCCTCTAACCACTAGACTACCTGCCTCCTCTAACCACTAGGCTACCTGCCTCCTCTAACCACTAGACTACCTGTCTCCTCTAACCACTAGTCTACCTGCCTCCTCTAACCACTAGACTACCTGCCTCCTCTAACCACTAGACTACCTGCCTCCTCTAACCACTAGACTACCTGCCTCCTCTAATCACTAGACTACCTGCCTCCTCTAACCACTAGACTACCTGCCTCCTCTAACCACTAGACTACCTGTCTCCTCTAACCACTAGACTACCTGCCTCCTCTAACCACTAGACTACCTGCCTCCTCTAACCACTAGACTACCTGCCTCCTCTAACCACTAGACTACCTGTCTCCTCTAACCACTAGACTACCTGCCTCCTCTAACCACTAGACTACCTGTCTCCTCTAACCACTAGACTACCTGCCTCTTCTAACCACTAGACTACCTGTCTCCTCTAACCAATTGACTACCTGTCTATTCTAACCACTAGACTACCTGCCTCCTCTAACCACTAGACTACCTGTCTCCTCTAACCACTAGGCTACCTGCCTCCTCTAACCACTAGACTACCTGCCTCCTTTAACCACTAGACTACCTGCCTCCTCTAACCACTAGACTACCTGTCTCCTCTAACCACTAGTCTACCTGCCTCCCTCCTCTAACCACTACACTACCTGCCTCCTCTAACCACTAGACTACCTGCCTCCTCTAACCACTAGACTACCTGCCTCCTCTAACCACTAGACTACCTGCCTCCTCTAACCACTAGACTACCCTGCCACCTCTAACCACTAGGCTACCTGCCACCTCTAACCACTAGACTACCTGCCTCCTCTAACCACTAGACTACCTGCCTCCTCTAACCACTAGACTACCAGCCTCCTCTAACCACTAGACTACCTGCCTCCTCTAACCACTAGTCTACCTGCCTCCTCTAACCACTAGACTACCTGCCTCCTCTAACCACTAGACTACCTGCCTCCTCTAACCACTAGACTACCTGCCTCCTCTAACCACTAGGCTACCTGCCTCCTCTAACCACTAGGCTACCTACCTGCCGCCCCTGTAATTATCCAGTTGAGGCAGTCAGGTCTGAGGCTACCTGACTTCCTGTTGTTTTGTTTTAACTGGAAGGGTAGAATATTGTTCAAGTAGAATATTGTTCAACGCAACGGACATAAATATTCCTAGAAAAACATAGCATTTTGTCCAGCTAGCAGCAGGTAACTTGGTCACGGAAATCAGAAAAGCAATCAAATTAAATTGTTTTCCTTTGATGAGCTTCAGATGTTTTCCCTCACGAGACTCCCAGTTAGATAGCCAATGTTCCGAAATAGCTCCGTTTGTTCTTCACGTTTGGCTGAGAAATCGCCCGGAATTTGCAGTCACGAAAACGCCGAAAAATATTCAATATGAGCTCCATAATAGCGACAGAAACATGGCAAACGTTGTTTATAATCAATTCTTAAGGTGTTTTTCAAACATCTATTCGATAATATCTCCACCGGGAAAATTATTTTTTCAGTAGGACCGATTGGAATAATGGCTACCTCTGTATTTTACGCGAGAGTCACCCTGGGAGCCATCAGGTGTCCAGTTGCGCAATGTAGCCGCTTACGGGTATTCTTCAACATAAATGCGTAAAACTACGTCACAATGCTGTAGACACCTTGGGGAATACGGAGAAAGAGTAATCTGGTTGATAGCCCATTCACTGCTCAATAGGGACGCATTGGAACGCAGCGCTTTCAAAACATGAGGCACTTCCGGATTGGATTTTTCTCAGGCTTTCGCCTGCAATATCAGTTTAGGGTGCTTTAGAGTGTTTTCTATCCAAAGCTGTCAATTATATGCATATTCTAGCATCTTGTCCTGACAAAATATCCTGTTTATTACGGGAACGTTATTTTTTCCAAAAATGAAAATACAGTCACAAAAGGTTTTAAGAATGAGTAGATTATTAGACTTTGTGGGGTCTGGAAACAAACGCACGCACGCACGCACGCACACGCACACGCACACGCACACGCATACACACACATACACACACACACATGGGACACCTGGTAATACAGACCCACACACCCATAAATTCGAGGGATGGAAGGAATGAGGGAGATTAGGCTGTGCTGAGTGGTTATTTGGCCCGGCGGCGGGAGGCCAAAGGTTCCTTCCTCGCTAATCCTTAGTATGTCAAAACCATCCATGCTCCTCTCTCTCTCTCTCTCTCTCTCTCTCAGGCTCAGTCCATCCCCTAAACCCAGGCTCCTCTCTCTCTCTCTCTCTCTGGCTCAGTCCACCCACCAACCCCAGGCTCATCTCTCCGGCTCAGTCCATCCCCTAACCCCAGGCTCGTTTCTCTCTCCGGCTCCTTCCATCGACCAACCCCAGGCTCCTCTCTCTCTCTCTGGCTCAGTCCATCCCCTAACCCCAGGCTCCTCTCTCTCTCTCTGGCTCAGTCCATCCCCTAACCCCAGGCTCTTCTCTCTCTCTCTGGCTCAGTCCATCCCCTAACCCCAGGCTCCTCTCTCTCTCTCCGGCTCAGTCCATCCCCTAACCCCAGGCTCCTCTCTCTCTCTCTCTCTCTCTCTCTCTCTCTCTCTCTCTCTCTCTCTCTCTCTCTCGCTCAGTCCATCCCCTAACCCCAGGCTCCTCTCTCTCTCTCTGGCTCAGTCCATCCCCTACCCCCAGGCTCCTCTCTCTCTCTCTGGCTCAGTCCATCCCCTAACCCCAGGTTCCTCTCTCTCTCTCCGGCTCAGTCCATCCCCTAACCCCAGGCTCCTCTCTCTCTCTCTGGCTCAGCCCATCCCCTAACCCCAGGCTCCTCTCTCTCGCTCTGGCTCAGTCCATCCCATTACCCCAGGCTCCTCTCTCTCTCTGGCTCAGTCCATCCCCTAACCCCAGGCTCCTCTCTCTCTCTCCGGCTCAGTCCATCCCCTAACCCCAAGGTAGGGGCGTCGCCATGACAACGGCTCACCCAGAGGGGAGGGTGGGAGGGGGGTGAGAAAGTCCAGTGTTATAACTTTCCAATGTCAGTATTTGATGATTCATTCAAAACAAAGCCTGGGCTTTGGAGCTAAAGTGAAATTTGCATGAAAGGAGATAAAATGGTTGTTCTCTTTTCATTAAAGCTGTGTGTGCTGTGATGATATTGAAGTGGATTGAGACAGAAAGTCATGGTAATAACCCTACAATCAACTCAATACATCAGACACCAAACAGATAAACAAACAATAAAATACATCTACTATGTTTCTCATCCATCCTGCTCTCTATCTCTCTGGCTCTCTGGCTCTCTCTCTTTCTTTATCTCCCTCTCCTTTTCACAGCAGAGCTGCGTGAAGCTAGAGTACAACTTTGATGACATTGAACACACAAATCTGAGTGAGTGCAGAGCACTTTGAGAAGCATGAGGAAAGGCTTCACCCACGGGGTCACCATGCCAACAGTCCAAGATGTGACAATGAAGCAAGGGGAGGAGGGGGGGGGCTAAGAAGAAGGGGGAGGAGGGGGAGGGAGAGGATGGGATAAAAAGTAATTGTTAATTATTGGACAAACAAATTAGGTAATCGCCACCGTTCAGCTTTGTACTCGCCGAGAAACCTCCTCCCCCACAATCTAAACTAGTCCCCGGTGGTTATTGTCCAAACACACACACCACTCACACCTAGTTAATGTTTAATTTGTCCCTCCATACTGCTCATGGGTGTCCTGTAAAGATATTAAAACACTTGGAGATGTGGAACATGGTTTGGCTGTTGTTTTAGCTCAGGGTTGTTTGAAGTGAGCTTGAATACAGTAATGTGTTCCGTCTACATAGGATTTCTTTAAACTGCACGTGTAAATGGGGGCACGTAATAATTTCATGCCCTAGCTGGGGTTGGAGAAAGATGTATTTGTGTGTCTTCATTAGATCCCGTTAGGTATGTTTTTTAAGACGCAATGTTGGACAATTTAACACCTTCAACCATGTACTTTACATTTTAACCAATAGAGTCTGTTTTCCATTACCTAATAAACCAATAGACTCTGTTTTCCATGACCTAATAAACCAATAGAGTCTGTTTTCCATCACCCAATAAACCAATAGAGTCTGTTTTCCATGACCCAATAAACCAATAGAGTCTGTTTTCCATGACCCAATTAACCAATATAGTCTGTTCTCCATGACCTAATAAACCAATAGAGTCTGTTCTCCATGACCTAATAAACCAATAGAGTCTGTTCTCCATGACCTAATAAACCAATAGTCTGTTCTCCATGACCTAATAAACCAATAGAGTCTGTTCTCCATGACCTAATAAACCAATAGAGTCTGTTCTCCATGACCTAATAAACCAATAGAGTCTGTTCTCCATGACCTAATAAACCAATAGAGTCTGTTCTCCATGACCCAATTAACCAATAGAGTCTGTGTTCCATCATCCAATAAACCAAGAGTATGTTTTCCAAGACCCAATAAACCAAGAGTCTGTTTTCCATGACACAATAAACCAATAGAGTCTGTTTTCCATGACCCAATAAACCAAGAGTCTGTTTTCCATGACCAAATTAACCAATAGAGTCTGTTTTCCATGACCTAATAAACCAATAGACTCTGTTTTCCAAGACCCAATAAACCAAGAGTCTGTTTTCCAAGACCCAATAAACCAATAGAGTCTGTTTTCCATGACCCAATTAACCAATAGAGTCTGTTTTCCAAGACCCAATAAACCAAGTCTGTTTTCCATGACCTAATAAACCAATAGAGTCTGTTCTCCATGACCCAATTAACCAATAGAGTCTGTTTTCCATGACCTAATAAACCAATAGAGTCTGTTCTCCATGACCCAATTAACCAATAGAGTATGTTCTCCATGACCCAATTAACCAATAGAGTATGTTCTCCATGACCCAATTAACCAATAGAGTATGTTCTCCATGACCCAATTAACCAATAGAGTCTGTTTTCCATGACCTAATAAACCAATAGAGTCTGTTCTCCATGACCTAATTAACCAATAGAGTATGTTCTCCATGACCCAATTAACCAATAGAGTATGTTCTCCATGACCCAATTAACCAATAGAGTATGTTCTCCATGACCCAATTAACCAATAGAGTCTGTTTTCCATGACCCAATTAACCAATAGAGTCTGTTTTCCATGACCCAATTAACCAGTACATTCTGATGTATTTTGCAATCCATGTTTCCACTGATCTATGAAGCGTTACACCATGGGCTCGATCCTAATGGTAAGATGACAGAGAAATTCAAATCACTGCTTAGGGAGGAGAACATCTCAGTTCATCTCCTTGGCTTCATGCTTAGGGAGGAGAACATCTCAGTTCATCTCCTTGGCTTCATGCTTAGGGGGGAGAACATCTCAGTTCATCTCCTTGGCTTCATGCTTAGGGAGGAGAACATCTCAGTTCATCTCTGTGGCTTCATTAAAAACACATAGAATAGGATTAGAACTGCATGTAAATTAACAAAATTCCTGGAGAAATTTAAACAGCTCAGAGATAAATACATATTCAGGGAGTCGCAAACGCAGTCGACACACACATTAGTTTCCTTTTAGAAATAATACTCTGTTATTAGCCGGAATTAAAACTGAACTAACCAGCCTGAACGCCAGTATATGACTTTAATGGTTTGAGTTTTAAATAAGATGTCACGGCTGATTTCCTCCTCTTTGTCTGAAGAGGAAGTGTAGCAGGGACCAAAATGCAGCGTGGTAAGTGTCCATAGTAGGTTTTAATGAATAAACCGAAACAGTACAAAAAAAAATTAACGAATCGTGAAAAACCGAAACAGTACCGTGTGGCGAAACAAACACAGACACGGAAACAATCACCCACAAAGTACCCACAGAATATGGCTGCCTAAATATGGTTCCCAATCAGAGACTACGATAGACAGCTGCCTCTAATTGAGAACCAATCAAGGCAACCATAGACATAAAATATACCTAGAAGGGATACAGCCCCATAAACATACAAAAAACCCTAGACAAGGCAAAAAACACATACATCACCCATGTCACACCCTGACCTAACAAAAATAACAAGGAAAACAAAGAATACTAAGGTCAGGATGTGACACAAGGTTAGCTCCACTGCACCACCTTTACGCTGAAAACAAATCAGAGACGGAATATTCCCCACCTATCCCCATAAACCTCAAATGCTAGTGCCAGGGTAAAAATCTGGGCAATATTGGGTGGACATACATTCCATAAATCCTTAAATGATGTTCTTTCAGTGTGCTGAGGGACTTCATTGTCACGACTTCCGCTGGAGTCGGTTCCTCTCCTTGTACGGGCGGTGTTCGGGGCGGTGTTCGGGGCGGCGTTCGGCGGTCGACGTCACTGGTCTTCTAGCCATCGTCGATCCACTTTTAATTTTCCATTTGTTTTGTCTTGTTTTCCTACATACCTGGTTTACGTCTCATCATCATTACTATGTGTATTTAGCCCTCTGTTCCCTCCATGTCTGTGTGGGGTTTTGTTTGACATGCTTCCCGTTGGTTTGCTCCGGGTTTTGTGGCAGCCGGTACTTTGTTCTTGTGTTTTGTACTTTGTGCTGCCTCACTTGTTCCTTGGTCATTTGTTTTGCGACCCGGTTTTGTTCTGTTTTATGATTGCCTAAGTAAAGTGCTTTGTCCACTCATCTCTGCTCTTCTGAGCCTGACATCCATGCACCAGCTACACCCACCAGTGACGTTCATTGGCTTCCGAAGGCCACGCTCTTCAAAGAGTGTATTTCTCCTGTAATGTTAGAGAGAAGGAGGGAAGTGTAAGACTCATAGATTATGATACAATTCGTCCCGGATTGTGAGAGGAGATAGATATCTCATCACCTGTATTGCTGACTGGCGGTGATAACAAATAGAGGTTCAAGCTAGATATTTTGTGATGGATATCCAGCATCGGCAGGAGCAGGTGACAGTTGTAAAATGTTGAATCGTACTGAACTATACCCCATTAATATGTAGTGGGTCCACACTCAAAACATAAAATGTTGACATTTAATGTATGCTATTAAATTAATTTATAGGCAACAAAAACAAACATTTCGTCTTGTAGACCATTTTCAGTTTGTATTTAATTGTGTATAATGAAACACATAGTTCCCGCTTACTCTTCCAAAGAGCCCCTTCCTCCTCCACAGAGTTCCTGCCCCCTCCACAGAACCCCTTCCTCCTCCACAGAGCCCCTTCCTCCTCCACAGAGTCCCTGCCTCCTCCACAGAGCCCCTGCCTCCTCCACAGAGTTCCTGCCCCCTCCACAGAGTTCCTGCCTCCTCCACAGAGTTCCTGCCCCCTCCACAGAGTTCCTGCCTCCTCCACAGAGTTCCTGCCCCTTCCACAGAGCCCCTACCTCCTCCACAGAGCCCCTACCTCCTCCACAGAGCCCCTTCCTCCTCCAAAGAGCCCCTTCCTCCTCCACAGAGCCCCTTCCTCCTCCACAGAGTTCCTGCCCCCTCCACAGAGTTCCTGCCCCCTCCACAGAGTTCCTGCCCCCTCCACAGAGTTCCTGCCCCCTCCACAGAGCCCCTACCTCCTCCACAGAGCCCCGACCTCCTCCACAGAGTTCCTTCCCCCTCCACAGAGTTCCTGCCCCTTCCACAGATCTCCTGCTGATAGTGGGATAGAACTGGGGGAATTTGGCATATTTGCATGATACAAAGAGACATACTCGGTCATTGTGGAGGAGGAGAGGGCAGTATTATGTAGTGTCCATACACTGAACGAAGGCTGCCATTGCTTTAAATGAAAGAGTTTGACTCAAAAACAATGTATGTACAGCCTAACCCAAACCGTAACCACCCATCTCTTTTTATTTTGATGGGCTCTTATTCTACTCATTTCCTCTGTCTCTCTGTCTCTGTCTGTCTGTCTGTCTGTCTGTCTGTCTGTCTGTCTGTCTGTCTGTCTGTCTGTCTGTCTGTCTGTCTGTCTGTCTGTCTGTGGCAAGGATAGGTTGTTCGCTGGTAGTGGAGAATGATAATGAATGTTGTAGGAGGCCTACACTTGAATTGGAGTGATGCGGCATATTTGCATGATACAAAGAGACATACTCGGTCATTGTGGAGGAGGAGAGGGCAGTATTATGTAGTGCCCATACACTGAACGAAGGCTGCCATTGCTTTAAATGAAAGAGTTTGACTCAAAAACAATGTATGTACAGCCTAACCCAAACCGTAACCACCCATCTCTTTTTATTTTGATGGGCTCTTATTCTACTCATTTCCTCTGTCTCTCTGTCTGTCTCTCTGTCTGTCTCTCAGTCTGTCTGTCTGTCTGTCTCTCTGTCTGTCTCTATGTATATCTCTGTCTGTCTCTTTGTCTGTCTCTCTGTCTGTCTCTCTGTCTGTCTCTCTGTCTGTATCTCTGTCTGTCTCTGTCTGTCTCTCTGTCTGTCTCTCTGTCTGTCTCTCTGACTGTCTCTATGTCTGTCTCTTTGTCTGTCTCTCTGTCTGTCTCTGTCTGCCAGTATACAGCTGTACTGTGCTATGAGTGATGATATTGCCATTGAATACTGCTGTGTATGCAGCCCGGGCCTTGTTGAATAGCTGTATGAATTTCAATTGCAGTTAATGAAAACATAGAGACCTTGGGAGGATTTTGAATGACCCTTGTCAGGAGAGGATGATGGGTATTTATTTAGTTCATTGTTGGAAACATGGAAATCAAGGCTGAAACCTTGAAGAAATAAATGGATATATATTTTCATGTTTCTCATTTTCAAACAACGACAGAATAGAATAACATTTGTATCATTAAGAATAAAGTATATATCTTTTTGATATTTTTTACTCACTTTTTCTGCCATTTTTAATTGATTTAATTCCTTTATCCATCCCAGTGGGGGAATATTTGGATGGTGTCTGATAGGCCTTCTCAGCTGCATGATCAAAACTATTATCTTGTCAAAATACTCTAAGATGAAAATTGTCTCTTCTTTGACTCTGTACTTCAGATATAAAAAACGTCTCTCTTCATATTAAAATGTTTCCTTTGTCATCTGGTGTTGCCACACTCCCCTTTCACCCGCTGGTATGTACAGTACCTAGGAATGAGTGCCATATGGAAGAAGGGGAACAAGTACCAGTTGCTACGGGCAACCTTTTAATTTACATACTCGCAATCCATTGTCATCACTTTGTGGTCTGGGCGATGGTCGCCACATCCGTCCTCCCAAGGCACAACATCATTGACACAGTAAGGGGATCCACTGAAGGAATTAAACAGACAAGCATTTAAAATCAAATTTTATCGGTCACAAGCGCCGAATACAACAGGTCCACCTTACAGTGAAATGCTTACTTACAAGCATCTAACCAACAATGCAGTTTAAAAAATATGAATAAGAATAAGAAATAAAAAGTAACAAGTAGTTAAATAGCAGCAGTAAAATAACATTAGCCAGACTATATACAGGGAGTACCAATACAGAGCCAATGTGCGGGGGCACCGGCCAGTCGAGGTAATTGAGGTAATATGCATATGTTGGTAGAGTAATTAAAGTGTCTATGCATGGATAATAACAACAGAGGGAATGAACTTTTGAACTGTTGGGAGAAAGAATATTTTATAACCTATGACGTCATATTTTGTATATAAACTGTTGTTCGTGGTTACATGGGAGCGCGCTCCGAGAATAAATACTATTATCTAATTTTGATAAGACTGGTCTCGGTCTATTTTATGCAAATAAGAATCTTACAAATTCTCATAAAATAGACTAAGTGAATTCAATTAGGGTAGCCTAGTGGTAAGAGCGTCAGACTAGTAACCGGAAGGTTGCAAGTTCAAACCCCCGAGCTGACAAGGTTCAAATCTGTCGTTCTGCCCCTGAACAGGCAGTTAACCCAATGTTCCTAGGCCGTCATTGAAAATAAGAATTTGTTCTTAACTGACTTGCATAGATAAATAAAGGTAAAAAATAATAATAATTAATGAAAACATATTGGAATAATGAAATTACACACTAACACATGCCCTCTTCATGACTGGCTTGGTGTAATTGGACATTGATAGTTTGTTTGGTGATGTGGACACCAAGGAACTTGAAGCTCTCAACCTGCTCCACTACAGCCCCTCCGATGAGAATGGGACTGTGTGAATTTAAGTATGCTAACTCTCTCTCTCTTTCTCTCTTTTTCTATTTTCTCTCTTCTCTCAGAGGACCTGAGCCATAGGACCTGGCCTGATGACTCCTTGATGTTCCCAGTCCACCCTAGTCCACCTGCTGTTGCTCCAGTTTCAACTGTTCTGCATGCGGCTATGTAACCCTGACCTTTTCACCGGACGTGCTCCCAGACCTGCTGTTTTCGACTCTCTCTCTTTTCCGCACCTGCTGTCTCTTAACTCTGAAGGATCGGCTATGAAAAGAAAACTGATATTTACTCCTGAGCTGCTGACCTGTTGCACCCTCTACAACCACTGTGATTATTATTATTTGACCCTGCTGGTCATCTATGAATGTGTGAACATCTTGGCCATGTGCTGTTATAATCTCTACTCGGCACAGCCAGAAGAGGACTGGCCACCCCTCAGAGCTCAGTGCAGATGTTGCCTGTAATCCATGGCTTCTGGTTGGGGTACGTACGTATGGTCACTGTGGTGATGATGTCATCGATGCACTTATTTATGAAGTCAATGACTGATGTCCTAGCAAAACAGTCCTGTAGCTTAGCATCTGCTTCATCTGACCACCTTTTTATTGACCGAGTCAATGGTACTTCCTGCTTTCATTTTTTGCTTGTAAGCAGGAATCAGAAGAATCGAATTATGGTCAGATTTGCCAAATGTAGTGCTAGGGAGAGCTTTGTACGCATATCTGTGTGTGGAGTAAAGGTGGTCTAGAGTTTTTTTTCCCTCTGGTTTCACAATTAACATTTTGATATAAATTTCGTAAAACAGATGTAAGTTTCCCTGCATTAAAGTCCCCGGCCACTAGGAGCGCCGCCTCTGGGTGAGTGTTTTCCTGTTTGCTTATGGCGGAATGCAGCTCAATGAGTGCGGTTTTAGTGCCAGCATCCGTCTGTGGTGGTATGTAGACAGCTACGAAAAATACAGATGAAAACATTTAGTTAGATAGTATGGTCTTCAGCTCATTATGAGATACTCAACCTCAGACTTCCTTAGATATCTTGCACCAGCTGTTGATAATGTCGTCGTTCAGCCACGACTCCATGAAGAATAAGATATTACAGTTTTTAATTTCCTGTTGGTATTTTAATCTTCCTCGTAGGTCGTCGATTTTATTTTCCAATGATTGCATGTTAGCTAGTAGAATGGCAGGGGGGAATTTATTCGATCGCCTACGAATTCTCAGAAGGCAGCCCGACCTCTGTCCTTTTTTTCTCCGTCGTCTCTTCACCCAAATGACGGGAGATTTGGGCATGTTCTCGGGGAAGCAGTATGTCGTTCACGTCGGGCTCGTCGGACAAGTTAATGGAAAAAATAAGCTTCTGCCAGTTTGTGGTGAGTACTCGCTGTTCTGATGTCTAGAAGTTATTTTTGGTCATAAGAGACGGTAGCAGCAACATTATTGTAAGGGTTTTCCTGTGGTGAAGGAGAGGCGCACCAAAACTGACCATACTAAATAAATACAAAACAAATGAAATAAAGGTCAGAACGTGACAATTATGCACAAAATAAGTTGAAAAAAATAACTTACAAGCAACACCATTTTTTTTTATTCATAAAAACACAATCGTTTAGGGGCACGTAAAACGTTGGCCATCTTGTCTTTTCAAATGTTTATCTTTGGTCATGCCCTTTGTTACAACGAGGCATACCTGGGACTGGTAGAGAGGAAAGAACAACAAATCTCAACATCTTTATTTATTTTTAATCCCAGCCCCCGTCCCCACAGGATGACCGCCGCCTCTTGGTAGGTCGTCATTGTAAATATATATATTTTTTCTTAAACGAGTTAAAGAAAGATTAGATCTTACATTACCTTGAAAAAAGTAAGGTTTCCTTTGTGATCTGTTTGAGTAAGGTTCTGTTGTTTATTGTGATTGGGTAATGTTAGTTCATTGATATCATTTTATGATGATAGTTATTGCTGAGGACTATTAGGAGTACCAGATGTTTGATCGAGCTAATGCATTAGATGAACGTATTGAATATGTGGATGGAAATGTCGTCTACACGTTATGAATAAATGCAGACATGTAACATTTTTTCATATTATTCAGTGTAACGTGAATTATTTTGAGTATTTCTCTTTGACATGCTGAATGGTGTACAGAGAAAACATTAAAGCTACATTTAATTAGGGCCAAGTGGCATCTCGGTCTATTAGCTAACTGTTACACATGAAGGCATCTCTCGCTTTCTCTCCGTCTCTCACACACTCCAGTTCTCTCTCTCTCTCTCTCTCTCTCTCCATACACCCCTTTCTGTCTCTCTTGATGGAGATGACAGAACACACGTGTGAAGGGTGAAGAGTAGACCTACGATGTCCATGTTGCTGGTAGTTGCCAGTGTGGTCTGAATATAGTTATGAAACCCATGTTATTTCAGCCTCAGAATATTGTTTCTTACAATAGTGTATTAATTTTAAAAATGGTTTTATATAATACTTTAAACCGTGGTTCACTTTAGATACAGGATATATCAGATTTCACATGATAGTTCAGTTCTGTCTAATCAGTCAAATGCTTATATTGTCACAACCTAATCGTCAGTTGATATTTATCTTCCTGTTGGTGATAGACATCATCCAATATCTTCCTGGTGGTGATAGACATCATCCAATTTCTTCCTGGTGGTGATAGACATCATCCAATATCTTCCTGGTGGTGATAGACATCATCAAATATCTTCCTGGTGGTGATAGACATCATCCAATATCTTCCTGGTGGTGATAGACATCATCCAATATCTTCCTGGTGGTGATAGACATCATCCAATATTTTCCTGGTGGTGATAGACATCATCCAATATCTTCCTGGTGGTGATAGACATCATCACATATCTTCCTGGTGGTGATAGACATCATCAAATATCTTCCTGGTGGTGATAGACATCATCAAATATCTTCCTGGTGGTGATAGACATCATCCAAATATCTTCCTGGTGGTGATAGACATCATCCAATATCTTCCTGGTGGTGATAGACATCATCACATATCTTCCTGGTGGTGATAGACATCATCCAATATCTTCCTGGTGGTGATAGACATCATCCAATATCTTCCTGGTGGTGATAGACATCATCCAATATCTTCCTGGTGGTGATAGACATCATCAAATATCTTCCTGATTGTGATAGACATTATCAAATATCTTCCTGATTGTGATAGACATCATCAAATATCTTCCTGGTGGTGATAGACATCATCAACTATCTTCCTGTTGGTGATAGACATCATCAAATATCTTCCTGATTGTGATAGACATCATCCAATATCTTCCTGGTGGTGATAGACATCATCAAATATCTTCCTGGTGGTGATAGACATCATCCAATATCTTCCTGGTGGTGATAGACATAATCAAATATCTTCCTGGTGGTGATAGACATCATCCAATATCTTCCAGGTGGTGATAGACATCATCCAATATCTTCCTGGTGGTGATAGACATCATCCAATATCTTTCTGGTGGTGATAGACATCATCCAATATATTCCTGGTGGTGATAGACATCGTCAAATATCTTCCTGGTGGTGATAGACATCATCCAATATCTTCCTGGTGGTGATAGACATCATCCAATATCTTCCTGGTGGTGATTGACATCATCCAATATCTTCCTGGTGGTGATAGACATTATCCAATATCTTCCTGGTGGTGATAGACATCATCCAATATCTTCCTGGTGGTGATAGACATCATCACATATCTTCCTGGTGGTGATAGACATCATCCAATATCTTCCTGGTGGTGATAGACATCATCCAATATCTTCCTGTTGGTGATAGACATCATCAAATATCTTCCTGATTGTGATAGACATCATCCAATATCTTCCTGGTGGTGATAGACATCATCCAATATCTTCCTGGTGGTGATAGACATCATCCAATATCTTCCTGGTGGTGATAGACATCATCCAATATCTTCACGGTGGTGATAGACATTATCCAATATCTTCCTGGTGGTGATAGACATCATCCAATATCTTCCTGGTGGTGATAGACATCATCCAATATCTTCCTGGTGGTGATAGACATCATCAAATATCTTCCTGGTGGTGATAGACATCATCAAATATCTTCCTGATTGTGATAGACATCATCAAATTTCTTCCTGATTGTGATAGACATCATCACACATCTTCTTGATTGTGATAGACATCATCAAATATCTTCCTGATTGTGATTGACATCATCCAATATCTTCCTGGTGGTGATAGACATCATCACATATCTTCCTGGTGGTGATAGACATCATCCAATATCTTCCTGGTGGTGATAGACATCATCCAATATCTTCCTGGTGGTGATAGACATCATCAAATATCTTCCTGATTGTGATAGACATCATCCAATATCTTCCTGGTGGTGATAGACATCATCAAATATCTTCCTGGTGGTGATAGACATCATCAAATATCTTCCTGATTGTGATAGACATCATCAAATATCTTCCTGATTGTGATAGACATCATCAAATATCTTCCTGGTGGTGATAGACATCATCAACTATCTTCCTGGTGGTGATAGACATCATCAAATATCTTCCTAATTGTGATAGACATCATCAAATGTCTTCCTGATTGTGATAGACATCATCACATATCTTCTTGACTGTGATAGACATCATCAAATATCTTCCTGATTGTGATTGACATCATCCAATATCTTCCTGGTGGTGATAGACATCATCCAATATCTTCCTGGTGGTGATAGACATCATCAAATATCTTCCTGGTGGTGATAGACATCATCAAATATCTTCCTGATTGTGATAGACATCATCAAATATCTTCCTGGTGGTGATAGACATCATCCAATATCTTCCTGGTGGTGATAGACATCATCAAATATCTTCCTGGTGGTGATAGACATCATCCAATATCTTCCAGGTGGTGATAGACATCATCCAATATCTTCCTGATTGTGATAGACATCATCCAATATCTTCCTGGTGGTGATAGACATCATCCAATATCTTCCTGGTGGTGATAGACATCATCCAATATCTTCCTGGTGGTGATAGACATCATCCAATATCTTCCTGGTGGTGATAGACATCATCACATATCTTCCTGGTGGTGATAGACATCATCCAATATCTTCCTGGTGGTGATAGACATCATCCAATATCTTCCTGGTGGTGATAGACATCATCAAATATCTTCCTGATTGTGATAGACATCATCCAATATCTTCCTGGTGGTGATAGACATCATCCAATATCTTCCTGGTGGTGATAGACATCATCAAATATCTTCCTGGTGTTGATAGACATCATCAAATATCTTCCTGGTGGTGATAGACATCATCAAATATCTTCCTGATTGTGATAGACATCATCAAATTTCTTCCTGATTGTGATAGACATCATCACATATCTTCTTGATTGTGATAGACATCATCAAATATCTTCCTGATTGTGATTGACATCATCCAATATCTTCCTGGTGGTGATAGACATCATCCAATATCTTTCTGGTGGTGATAGACATCATCAAATATATTCCTGGTGGTGATAGACATCGTCAAATATCTTCCTGGTGGTGATAGACATCGTCAAATATCTTCCTGATTGTGATAGACATCATCAAATATCTTCCTGGTGGTGATAGACATCATCCAATATCTTCCTGGTGGTGATAGACATCATCCAATATCTTCCTGGTGGTGATAGACATCATCCAATATCTTCCTGGTGGTGATAGACATCATCCAATATCTTCCTGGTGGTGATAGACATCATCCAATATCTTCCTGGTGGTGATAGACATTATCCAATATCTTCCTGGTGGTGATAGACATCATCCAATATCTTCCTGGTGGTGATAGACATCATCCAATATCTTCCTGGTGGTGATAGACATCATCCAATATCTTCCTGGTGGTGATAGACATCATCCAATATCTTCCTGGTGGTGATAGACATCATCCAATATCTTCCTGGTGGTGATAGACATCATCCAATATCTTCCTGGTGGTGATAGACATCATCCAATATCTTCCTGGTGGTGATAGACATCATCCAATATCTTCCTGGTGGTGATAGACATCATCACATATCTTCCTGGTGGTGATAGACATCATCCAATATCTTCCTGGTGGTGATAGACATCATCCAAAATCTTCCTGATTGTGATAGACATCATCAAATATCTTCCTGATTGTGATAGACATCATCCAATATCTTCCTGGTGGTGATAGACATCATCCAATATCTTCCTGGTGGTGATAGACATCATCAAATATCTTCCTGGTGTTGATAGACATCATCAAATATCTTCCTGGTGGTGATAGACATCATCAAATATCTTCCTGATTGTGATTGACATCATCCAATATCTTCCTGGTGGTGATAGACATCATCCAATATCTTCCTGGTGGTGATAGACATCATCAAATATATTCCTGGTGGTGATAGACATCATCAAATATCTTCCTGGTGGTGATAGACATCATCAAATATCTTCCTGATTGTGATAGACATCATCAAATATCTTCCTGGTGGTGATAGACATCATCCAATATCTTCCTGGTGGTGATAGACATCATCAAATATCTTCCTGGTGGTGATAGACATCATCCAATATCTTCCAGGTGGTGATAGACATCATCCAATATCTTCCTGGTGGTGATAGACATCATCCAATATCTTCCTGGTGGTGATAGACATCATCCAATATCTTCCTGGTGGTGATAGACATCATCCAATATCTTCCTGGTGGTGATAGACATCATCCAATATCTTCCTGGTGGTGATAGACATCATCACATATCTTCCTGGTGGTGATAGACATCATCCAATATCTTCCTGGTGGTGATAGACATCATCCAATATCTTCCTGGTGGTGATAGACATCATCCAATATCTTCCTGGTGGTGATAGACATCATCCAATATCTTCCTGGTGGTGATAGACATCATCCAATATCTTCCTGGTGGTGATAGACATCATCCAATATCTTCCTGGTGGTGATAGACATTATCCAATATCTTCCTGGTGGTGATAGACATCATCCAATATCTTCCTGGTGGTGATAGACATCATCAAATATCTTCCTGGTGGTGATAGACATCATCAAATATCTTCCTGATTGTGATAGACATCATCAAATTTCTTCCTGATTGTGATAGACATCATCACATATCTTCTTGATTGTGATTGACATCATCCAATATCTTCCTGGTGGTGATAGACCTCATCAAATATCTTCCTGGTGGTGATAGACATCATCAAATATCTTCCTGGTGGTGATAGACATCATCCAATATCTTCCTGGTGGTGATAGACATCATCCAATATCTTCCTGGTGGTGATAGACATCATCCAATATCTTCCTGGTGGTGATAGACATCATCCAATATCTTCCTGTTGGTGATAGACATCATCCAATATCTTCCTGGTGGTGATAGACATCATCCAATATCTTCCTGGTGGTGATAGACATTATCCAATATCTTCCTGATGGTGATAGACATCATCCAATATCTTCCTGGTGGTGATAGACATCATCACATATCTTCCTGGTGGTGATATACATCATCCAATATCTTCCTGGTGGTGATAGACATCATCAAATATCTTCCTGGTGGTGATAGACATCATCCAATATCTTCCAGGTGGTGATAGACATCATCCAATATCTTCCTGGTGGTGATAGACATCATCCAATATCTTCCTGGTGGTGATAGACATCATCCAATATCTTCCTGGTGGTGATAGACATCATCCAATATCTTCCTGGTGGTGATAGACATCATCACATATCTTCCTGGTGGTGATAGACATCATCCAATATCTTCCTGGTGGTGATAGACATCATCCAATATCTTCCTGGTGGTGATAGACATCATCAAATATCTTCCTGATTGTGATAGACATCATCCAATATCTTCCTGGTGGTGATAGACATCATCCAATATCTTCCTGGTGGTGATAGACATCATCAAATATCTTCCTGGTGTTGATAGACATCATCAAATATCTTCCTGGTGGTGATAGACATCATCAAATATCTTCCTGATTGTGATAGACATCATCAAATTTCTTCCTGATTGTGATAGACATCATCACATATTTTCTTGATTGTGATAGACATCATCAAATATCTTCCTGATTGTGATTGACATCATCCAATATCTTCCTGGTGGTGATAGACATCATCACATATCTTCCTGGTGGTGATAGACATCATCCAATATCTTCCTGGTGGTGATAGACATCATCCAATATCTTCCTGTTGGTGATAGACATCATCAAATATCTTCCTGATTGTGATAGACATCATCCAATATCTTCCTGGTGGTGATAGACATCATCCAATATCTTCCTGGTGGTGATAGACATCATCCAATATCTTCCTGGTGGTGATAGACATCATCCAATATCTTCCCGGTGGTGATAGACATTATCCAATATCTTCCTGGTGGTGATAGACATCATCCAATATCTTCCTGGTGGTGATAGACATCATCAAATATCTTCCTGGTGGTGATAGACATCATCAAATATCTTCCTGATTGTGATAGACATCATCAAATGTCTTCCTGATTGTGATAGACATCATCACATATCTTCTTGATTGTGATAGACATCATCAAATATCTTCCTGATTGTGATTGACATCATCCAATATCTTCCTGGTGGTGATAGACATCATCCAATATCTTCCTGGTGGTGATAGACATCATCAAATATATTCCTGGTGGTGATAGACATCATCAAATATCTTCCTGGTGGTGATAGACATCATCAAATATCTTCCTGATTGTGATAGACATCATCAAATATCTTCCTGGTGGTGATAGACATCATCCAATATCTTCCTGGTGGTGATAGACATCATCAAATATCTTCCTGGTGGTGATAGACATCATCCAATATCTTCCTGGTGGTGATAGACATCATCACATATCTTCCTGGTGGTGATAGACATCATCCAATATCTTCCTGGTGGTGATAGACATCATCCAATATCTTCCTGGTGGTGATAGACATCATCAAATATCTTCCTGATTGTGATAGACATCATCCAATATCTTCCTGGTGGTGATAGACATCATCCAATATCTTCCTGGTGGTGATAGACATCATCCAATATCTTCCTGGTGGTGATAGACATCATCCAATATTTTCCTGGTGGTGATAGACATTATCCAATATCTTCCTGGTGGTGATAGACATCATCCAATATCTTCCTGGTGGTGATAGACATCATCCAATATCTTCCTGGTGGTGATAGACATCATCCAATATCTTCCTGGTGGTGATAGACATCATCCAATATCTTCCTGGTGGTGATAGACATCATCCAATATCTTCCTGGTGGTGATAGACATCATCAAATATCTTCCTGGTGGTGATATACATCATCAAATATCTTCCTGATTGTGATAGACATCATCAAATATCTTCCTGGTGGTGATAGACATCATCAAATATCTTCCTGGTGGTGATAGACATCATCAAATATTTTCCTGGTGGTGATATACATCATCCAATATCTTCCTGGTGGTGATAGACATCATCAAATATCTTCCTGGTGGTGATAGACATCATCAAATATCTTCCTGATTGTGATAGACATCATCAAATATCTTCCTGATTGTGATTGACGTCATCAAATATCTTCCTGGTGGTGATAGACATCATCCAATATCTTCCTGGTGGTGATAGACATCATCCAATATCTTCCTGGTGGTGATAGACATCATCAAATATCTTCCTGGTGGTGATAGACATCATCCAATATCTTCCTGGTGGTGATAGACATCATCAAAAATCTTCCTGGTGGTGATAGACATCATCAAATATCTTCCTGATTGTGATAGTCATCATCAAATATCTTCCTGATTGTGATAGACATCATCAAATATCTTCCTGGTGGTGATAGACATCATCAAATATCTTCCTGGTGGTGATAGACATCATCAAATATCTTCCTGATTGTGATAGACATCATCAAATATCTTCCTGGTGGTGATTGACATCATCCAATATCTTCCTGGTGGTGATAGACATCATCAAATATCTTCCTGATTGTGATAGACATCATCAAATATCTTCCTGGTGGTGATAGACATCATCCAATATCTTCCTGGTGGTGATAGACATCATCAAATATCTTCCTGGTGGTGATAGACATCATCCAATATCTTCCTGGTGGTGATAGACATCATCAAATATCTTCCTGATTGTGATTGACATCATCCAATATCTTCCTGGTGGTGATAGACATCATCACATATCTTCCTGGTGGTGATAGACATCATCCAATATCTTCCTGGTGGTGATAGACATCATCCAATATCTTCCTGTTGGTGATAGACATCATCAAATATCTTCCTGATTGTGATAGACATCATCCAATATCTTCCTGGTGGTGATAGACATCATCCAATATCTTCCCGGTGGTGATAGACATTATCCAATATCTTCCTGGTGGTGATAGACATCATCCAATATCTTCCTGGTGGTGATAGACATCATCAAATATCTTCCTGGTGGTGATAGACATCATCAAATATCTTCCTGATTGTGATAGACATCATCAAATGTCTTCCTGATTGTGATAGACATCATCACATATCTTCTTGATTGTGATAGACATCATCAAATATCTTCCTGATTGTGATTGACATCATCCAATATCTTCCTGGTGGTGATAGACATCATCCAATATCTTCCTGGTGGTGATAGACATCATCAAATATATTCCTGGTGGTGATAGACATCATCAAATATCTTCCTGGTGGTGATAGACATCATCAAATATCTTCCTGATTGTGATAGACATCATCAAATATCTTCCTGGTGGTGATAGACATCATCCAATATCTTCCTGGTGGTGATAGACATCATCAAATATCTTCCTGGTGGTGATAGACATCATCCAATATCTTCCTGGTGGTGATAGACATCATCACATATCTTCCTGGTGGTGATAGACATCATCCAATATCTTCCTGGTGGTGATAGACATCATCCAATATCTTCCTGGTGGTGATAGACATCATCAAATATCTTCCTGATTGTGATAGACATCATCCAATATCTTCCTGGTGGTGATAGACATCATCCAATATCTTCCTGGTGGTGATAGACATCATCCAATATCTTCCTGGTGGTGATAGACATCATCCAATATTTTCCTGGTGGTGATAGACATTATCCAATATCTTCCTGGTGGTGATAGACATCATCCAATATCTTCCTGGTGGTGATAGACATCATCCAATATCTTCCTGGTGGTGATAGACATCATCCAATATCTTCCTGGTGGTGATAGACATCATCCAATATCTTCCTGGTGGTGATAGACATCATCCAATATCTTCCTGGTGGTGATAGACATCATCAAATATCTTCCTGGTGGTGATATACATCATCAAATATCTTCCTGATTGTGATAGACATCATCAAATATCTTCCTGGTGGTGATAGACATCATCAAATATCTTCCTGGTGGTGATAGACATCATCAAATATTTTCCTGGTGGTGATATACATCATCCAATATCTTCCTGGTGGTGATAGACATCATCAAATATCTTCCTGGTGGTGATAGACATCATCAAATATCTTCCTGATTGTGATAGACATCATCAAATATCTTCCTGATTGTGATTGACGTCATCAAATATCTTCCTGGTGGTGATAGACATCATCCAATATCTTCCTGGTGGTGATAGACATCATCCAATATCTTCCTGGTGGTGATAGACATCATCAAATATCTTCCTGGTGGTGATAGACATCATCCAATATCTTCCTGGTGGTGATAGACATCATCAAAAATCTTCCTGGTGGTGATAGACATCATCAAATATCTTCCTGATTGTGATAGTCATCATCAAATATCTTCCTGATTGTGATAGACATCATCAAATATCTTCCTGGTGGTGATAGACATCATCAAATATCTTCCTGGTGGTGATAGACATCATCAAATATCTTCCTGATTGTGATAGACATCATCAAATATCTTCCTGGTGGTGATTGACATCATCCAATATCTTCCTGGTGGTGATAGACATCATCAAATATCTTCCTGATTGTGATAGACATCATCAAATATCTTCCTGGTGGTGATAGACATAATCCAATATCTTCCTGGTGGTGATAGACATCATCAAATATCTTCCTGGTGGTGATAGACATCATCCAATATCTTCCTGGTGGTGATAGACATCATCACATATCTTCCTGGTGGTGATAGACATCATCCAATATCTTCCTGGTGGTGATAGACATCATCCAATATCTTCCTGGTGGTGATAGACATCATCAAATATCTTCCTGATTGTGATAGACATCATCCAATATCTTCCTGGTGGTGATAGACATCATCCAATATCTTCCTGGTGGTGATAGACATCATCCAATATCTTCCTGGTGGTGATAGACATCATCCAATATTTTCCTGGTGGTGATAGACATTATCCAATATCTTCCTGGTGGTGATAGACATCATCCAATATCTTCCTGGTGGTGATAGACATCATCCAATATCTTCCTGGTGGTGATAGACATCATCCAATATCTTCCTGGTGGTGATAGACATCATCCAATATCTTCCTGGTGGTGATAGACATCATCAAATATCTTCCTGGTGGTGATATACATCATCAAATATCTTCCTGATTGTGATAGACATCATCAAATATCTTCCTGGTGGTGATATACATCATCCAATATCTTCCTGGTGGTGATAGACATCATCAAATATCTTCCTGGTGGTGATAGACATCATCAAATATCTTCCTGATTGTGATAGACATCATCAAATATCTTCCTGATTGTGATTGACGTCATCAAATATCTTCCTGGTGGTGATAGACATCATCCAATATCTTCCTGGTGGTGATAGACATCATCCAATATCTTCCTGGTGGTGATAGACATCATCAAATATCTTCCTGGTGGTGATAGACATCATCCAATATCTTCCTGGTGGTGATAGACATCATCAAAAATCTTCCTGGTGGTGATAGACATCATCAAATATCTTCCTGATTGTGATAGTCATCATCAAATATCTTCCTGGTTGTGATAGACATCATCAAATATCTTCCTGGTGGTGATAGACATCATCAAATATCTTCCTGGTGGTGATAGACATCATCAAATATCTTCCTGATTGTGATAGACATCATCAAATATCTTCCTGGTGGTGATTGACATCATCCAATATCTTCCTGGTGGTGATAGACATCATCCAATAACTTCCCGGTGGTGATAGACATCATCCAATATCTTCCTGGTGGTGATAGACATCATCAAATATCTTCCTGGTGGTGATAGACATCATCCAATATCTTCCTGGTGGTGATAGACATCATCAAATATCTTCCTGGTGGTGATAGACATCATCAAATATCTTCCTGGTGGTGATAGACATCATCCAATATCTTCCTGGTGGTGATAGACATCATCAAATATCTTCCTGGTGGTGATAGACATCATCAAATATCTTCCTGATTGTGATAGACATCATCAAATATCTTCCTGATTGTGATAGACATCATCAAATATCTTCCTGGTGGTTATAGACATCATCAAATATCTTCCTGGTGGTGATAGACATCATCAAATATCTTCCTGATTGTGATAGACATCATCACATTTCTTCCTGATTGTGATAGACATCATCACATATCTTCTTGATTGTGATAGACATCATCAAATATCTTCCTGATTGTGATTGACATCATCAAATATCTTCCTGATTGTGATAGACATCATCAAATATTTTCCTGGTGGTGATAGACATCATCAAATATCTTCCTGATTGTGATAGACATCATCAAATATCTTCATGATTGTGATAGACAACATCAAATATTTTCCTGGTGGTGATAGACATCATCACATATCTTCTTGATTGTGATAGACATCATCAAATATCTTCCTGGTGGTGATAGACATCATCCAATATCTTCCTGGTGGTGATAGACATCATCCAATCAGTGGTGTGAATAGACTGGATGGCAATACTTTCCTTACTTCTTCCTCGTTGTGGAAAATTAATGCAAATGAGTCATTTCACAAAGACAATAGTGAACAGAGAAAACATTAAGGCTACAAGCGATCATTTCTATTGCAAACCCCTCAGAGGTGTGTGGTGCTTTATGGAATTGCATGTTTCTGTTGCTAAGCTCATCTGGCCACACACCATAAATAATAGTAGAACAATTCATTTGGAGGTGAAGTGTCTCGTTCATATTGAGGATTCATAATGTGCGGGAATACATTCATCAAAAGCTCTGATGATTATTAGGAGAGGAACAAGGACGAAATCAGTACAGCAATGTACTCTACTACACCGTATTACACTAAACTCTACTACACTGTATCTACTGTATCTACTGTACTGTCCTGTACTACACTGGACTCTACTGTATCTACTGTACTACACTGTACTCTACTGTATCTACTGTACTCTACTACACTGTATTACACTGGACTCTACTGTATCTACTGTACTGTACTCTACTACACTGTATTACACTGGACTCTACTGTATCTACTGTACTGTACTCTACTACACTGTATTACACTGGACTCTACTGTATCTACTGTACTGTACTCTACTACACTGTATTACACTGTACTCTACTGTAGCTACTGTACTATACTGTACTCTACTGTATCTACTGTACTCTACTACACTGTATTACACTGTATTGTGATCTACTCTACTGTACTACACTGTATACACTGTACTCTACTGTATCTACTGTACTATACTGTACTCTACTACACTGTATTACACTATCTACTGTACTCTACTTTACCACACTGTTTTGTACTGGACTCTACTGTACTACACTGTACTACATTGTACTCTACTCTACTACACTGTATTACACTGTACTGTGATCTACTCTACTGTACTACACTGTATACACTGTACTGTGATCTACTCTACTGTACTACACTGTATACACTGTACTGTGATCTACTCTACTGTACTACATTGTATACACTGTACTGTGATCTACTCTACTGTGCTACACTGTATACACTGTACTGTGATCTACTCTACTGTACTACACTGTACTCTACTGTATCTACTGTACAGCATCTTACTATACAATACTATAATATACTATAGTTAAAAACAAAAAAAAACGTATTTAACTATTTGCCTAACAAATTCGTATTTACAACGACGGCCTACCTATATTATATTATACCATACCATACTATACTATACTATACTATGCTATGCTATGCTATGCTATGCTATACCATACCATACTATACTATACTATACCATAATATACTGTACTATACTATACCATACTGTACCATGCTATACCATACTCGACTATGCCATCTATACTATGCCATGCTATACCATACCATACTATACTATACAATACTACACTGTACCATATCATACCATGATATACTGCACTATACTATACCATACTATACCATGCTATGCCATACTCTGCTATACCATACTATACTATGCCATGCTATACCATACCATACTATACAATACTACACTATACCATATTATACCATAATATACTGTACTATACTATACCATACTATACCATACTATACTATACTATACTATACTATACTCTACTCTACTATACCATACTATACTATGCTATGCTATACCGTACCACACCATACTATAATATACAATACTACACTATACCATATTATACCATTATATACTGTACTATACCATACTATACTCTACTATACTATACCATAATATACCATACTATGCTATAATATACTATAGCATACTATACTGAGCTCTACTATACTATACCATAATATACCATACTATGCTATAATATACTATAGCATACTATACTGAGCTCTACTATACTATACCATAATATACCATACTATACTTTACTCTACTATACCATACCATAATATACTATACAATACTACACTATACCATATTATACCATAATATACTGTACTATACCATAACATACTATACCATACTATACTCTACTCTACTATACCATACTATACTATGCAATGCTATACCATAGCATACCATACTATACTATACAATACTACACTATATCATATTATACCATTATATACTGTACTATACCATACTATACTCTACTATAATATACCATAATATACCATACTATGCTATAATATACTATAGCATACTATACTGAGCTCTACTATACTATACCATAATATACCACCCTATGCTATACTATACTGAGCTCTACTATACTATACTGAGCTCTACTATACCATACCATAATATACCATACTATGCTACACTATACTATAGCATACTCTACTATACTATACTGAGCTCTACTATACTATACCATAATATACCATACTATGCTATACTATTCTATGCTATACTATACTATACTGAGCTCTACTATACTATACCATAATAGACCATACTATGCTATACTATACTATGCTATACTATACTATACTGAGCTCTACTATACTTTGCCATAACATACCATACAATGCAACCCTATACTATAGCATACTCTACTATACCATAATATACCATACTATGCTATATTATACCATGCTATACTATACTATACGATACTGAGCTCTACTATACTATACCATCATATACCATACTATACTATACTATACTATAGCATACTATACTGAGCTCTACTATACTATACCATAATATACCATACTGTGCTGTACTATACTATACCGAGCTCTACTATACTATACTATACTGTGCTATACTATACTGCGCTCTACTATACTATACCATAATATGCAATACTACGCTATACTATACTCTGCTATACTATACTATACTGGGCTCTACTATACTGTACTATACTGAGCTCTACTATACTATACCATAGTATACCATACTATGCTATACTATACTATATTATACTATACTATACTATACTGAGCTCTACTGTGCTGCTCTGCGCTGCGCTTGCCTCTGACTGTACATTACATTCTCCATAGTGGGTGATTTAGAGGGGTGCTGCAGCATCAAGCTAGGTATTAATGGTGTCTCTCAACCCTTTGTTATGGTGTCGGTGCGGGCCCAGGTGCAACGTGTCTGTCACCCTCTGCCATTAAAGTCATCATTTCCCCCTCTAGTTTATTATCGAAGCCTAGCCTTCTGCGACGATACACATCAGATTCCCCGTTAGAAAACAGGTGACGGGAGGAGGAAATAAACCAGGGAAAATACAACAGAACGGAGACTTACGCAATATGTCAAAGTCAACACAGATGACTCAGTTGAGACGCGTTGTTAAGGGGACATTTTGAATGGGAGAATCTGTCTTTTTTTTTTGTCTAAAACATACAGGAGTCAACGTCAACTGACAACGTTAACTGACATTAATTTTATGTTCTTTTCATTTTATGTTCTAAAGGAAAAGGACACGTTTTTTATTATTTTTATTATTATTTAATAAAAATAAAATAAAAAAATACAGAAGCATTTAAAGTAATTCTGTAGTGATTGTTTAGTGGCAAATAGTTATGAGAGGAGATGTGTACGGATTGTTCTTCATGGGCCCTGACCGATATCACTGATGATGACAGCAGTCTGCGTAAAGCCTCATGGTTTTGAACTGCTACATGGCATATTCGTTTGATCATCTGTCCTTCTGTCTTTTCCCTCC
The DNA here is from genome assembly GCF_045791955.1 of Oncorhynchus clarkii lewisi. Lineage (NCBI taxonomy): Eukaryota > Metazoa > Chordata > Actinopteri > Salmoniformes > Salmonidae > Oncorhynchus > Oncorhynchus clarkii. Next base: position 7,601,116 of record NC_092161.1, read on the forward strand.
ATTCTTCTTTTTCCTCGTGTTGAAATATTATTAGAACGTCAGGTGTGTGTGTGTGTGTGTGTGTGTGTGTGTGTGTGTGTGTGTGTGTGTGTGTGTGTGTGTGTGTGTTTTGCCTGGCTGTGAGTATGTGTTGTCATAGTGTAGCTCAGAGATATTCAGGGTATCATGCTGAGCTTCATTTAGTCCCATGGTAACAGCTAATTCAAGTAAAATGGCATTGATAGTGTGTGGGCTTACTGCTTTTAACCCACATGTCACTTTGTAGGGCTGCCTGCTGCTAAGGATGCATTTCCTACAGTAATGAACGCTTTTACAGTAATGAACGTTTTTACAGTAATGAACACTTTTACAGTATCCTTTAAGGTGCAAACACTAAAGAGAAAATAACTACCCACAAAACCGATGTGGGAAAAAGCTACCTAAGTACGGTTCCCAATCAGAGACAACGATAGACAGCTGTACCTGATTGAGAACCATACCCGGCCAAAAACATAGAAATAGAAAAACATAGAAAAATTAACATAGAATGGCCACCCAAATCACACCCTGACAAAACCAAAATAGAGACATAAAAAGCTCTCTACAGTCAGGGCATGACATACAAAACTGATGGATCGTTATTCTGACGCATGTTGACAACATCCTACACATCCAAAAATCCGTCGACAATTTGACTAAATAGTCATTCTGGTTTTAAAACCAGTGTTTCTGGTTTTGGTTCCGCAAGTAACTTAGAGAAAAATAACTATTTCCATGTCACGTTAGTCAGTATACATAGGATCAGTAGGTTCAGTATATATAGGATCAGTATATATATATAGGATCAGTTTATAGGATCAGTATATATAGGATCAGTATATATATGATCAGTACATATAGGATAAGTATGTATAGAATCAGTATATAGGATCAGTTTATAGGATCAGTTTATAGGATCAGTATGTATAGGATCAGTTTATAGGATCAGTATATATAGGATCAGTTTATAGGATCAGTATGTATAGGATCAGTATATATAGGATCAGTATATATAGGATCAGTATATATAGGATCAGTATATATATATAGGATCAGTATATATATAGGATCAGTATATATATAGGATCAGTTTATAGGATCAGTATATAGAGGATCAGTATATATAGGATCAGTACATATAGGATCAGTATATATATATAGGATCAGTTTATAGGATCAGTATATATAGGATCAGTATATATAGGATCAGTACATATATGATCGGTATATATATATAGGATCAGTTTATAGGATCAGTATGTATAGGATCAGTATATATAGGATCAGTACATATAGGATAAGTATATATAGGATCAGTATATATAGGATCAGTATATATAGGATCAGTATATATAGGATCAGTAAATATAGGATCAATTGGTTCAATTCTTATAGGATCAGTATATATAGGATCAGTATATACAGGATCAGTATATATAGGATCATTATATACAGGATCAGTATATACAGGATCAGTATATATAGGATCAGTATATATAGGATCAGTAGGATCAGTATATATAGGATCAGTAGGATCAGTATATATAGGATCAGTACATATAGGATCAGTATATATAGGATCAGTAGGATCAGTATATATAGGATCAGTAGGATCAGTATATATAGGATCAGTATATATAGGATCAGTATATATAGGATCAGTATATACACTTTACTTTTTAAGTCAGCGCTACGTAACTGTAAGCAACGGTAAAATTATCCTGAACACCCCCCTCCCCCGCCTCCTCTTCTGCCTTCTCCCTACCAAGACTAATCTGCTAACACCCCTCAGAAAGAAAGAGAAGCCCAACAGTGAGGTTTCATTACTTCCTTGAGGATAAAAGGCACAATTACAAAAGCTTTATGTCTCCTCTCCTCTCCTCTCCTCTCCTCTCCTCTCTCACCGCCAGCCACCTCTGATGTGACTTATTTAACATCTCTATAAGGGTGGCAGTTATCCTCTCCTCTCTCGTTAAATGTGTAAGGTCGGGGTGGTTATCTAGCAGATGAGTAGATAAACTCAAGACAAAGAGGAAGATAAGAGGGCTATCGCTGCTCAGCTCCTCTCAGCTCCATGCTCCTAGCTATAGTCCATCTCAACATTACTGATGATATCAAATCCTCCTTTCATTTAGAGGAAAACACATGGCAGCATTTTTTAAAATTCTTTCTTGGTTCTTTATTGTCCTAATCCAATAGCAATGGTATTAGTGTCTATCTACAGCCAGGAACTGAGGGGTACAATATGTCCTGAGTGAACGTGTTACTGTTTGTCTCAGGAGTTCAAGACAGAAAAACGCCAGCCGTAACCGACATAAGGTTAGGGACCCTTATTTTTATTTATTTATTTTGGGGGAAATCTCAATGTACTGTTTTATAGTTAGAATCGTAGAATACACAAGGTGCCATTTTGAAATGTGGTTGTTGCGTCAGCAGTTTCTCTCTCTCTCTTTTACGTCAGTTTAGCCATGTCGAAAAACATTATTATTTTTTTATTTGTAAATTAGTCTAGCGAAGCTATTGATTTTTGTTAGTCACTCTCACCTAGGCCGTCATTGAAAATAAGAATTTGTTCTTAACTGACTTGCCTAGTTAAATAAAGGTAAAATAAATAATAAATAAATGAATAAAAACTCAGGCATCATACTAACATGACATACAGTGCCTTCAGAAAGTACTCACACTCCTTGACCTTTTTCTAAATCATGTTGTGCACAGCCTACATTTTATATGAATTAGATTGGCTAAAATCAAAATTGCGACGTAACTCCAATATTATAATATGGCTTTTCTCTTGCATTTCAAAGACGATGAAAATAAACATGTTTTTGGAAACAAATGTTTTTTGTTTGTTTGTATAATCTTTTATCTGATGTAATGTGTTACAGTCTTCCACATTTATTTCATATTTCCACAAACTTCAAAGTATTTCCTTTCAAATGGTGTCAAGAATATGCTTCAGGTCCTGAGCTACAGGTGGTTAGATTTGGGTAAGTCATTTTAGGTCCTGAGCTACAGGTGGTTAGATTTGGGTAAGTCATTTCAGGTCCTGAGCTACAGGTGGTTAGATTTGGGTAAGTCATTTCAGGTCCTGAGCTACAGGTGGTTAGATTTGGGTAAGTCATTTCAGGTCCTGAGCTACAGGTGGTTAGATCTGGATAAGTCATTTTAGGTCCTGAGCTACAGGTGGTTAGATCTGGATAAGTCATTTTAGGTCCTGAGCTACAGGTGGTTAGATTTGGGTAAGTCATTTTAGGTCCTGAGCTACAGGTGGTTAGATTTGGATAAGTCATTTTAGGTCCTGAGCTACAGGTGGTTAGATTTGGGTAAGTCATTTTAGGTCCTGAGCTACAGGTGGTTAGATTTGGGTAAGTCATTTTAGGTCCTGAGCTACAGGTGGTTAGATTTGGGTAAGTCATTTTAGGTCCTGAGCTACAGGTGGTTAGATTTGGGTAAGTCATTTTAGGTCCTGAGCTACAGGTGGTTAGATTTGGGTAAGTCATTTTAGGTCCTGAGCTACAGGTGGTTAGATTTGGATAAGTAATTTTAGGTCCTGAGCTACAGGTGGTTAGATTTGGGTAAGTCATTTTAGGTCCTGAGCTACAGGTGGTTAGATTTGGGTAAGTCATTTTTAGGTCCTGAGCTACAGGTGGTTAGATTTGGATAAGTCATTTTAGGTCCTGAGCTACAGGTGGTTAGATTTGGGTAAGTCATTTTAGGTCCTGAGCTACAGGTGTTTAGATTTGGGTAAGTCATTTTAGGTCCTGAGCTACAGGTGGTTAGATTTGGGTAAGTCATTTTAGGTCCTGAGCTACAGGTGGTTAGATTTGGGTAAGTCATTTTTGGCGAAAATTGGAAAAAAAAGGGTCCCAATCCTTAAATTAACAAGTCACATAATAAGTTGCATGGACTCACTCGGTATGCAATAATAGTATATAACATGATATATTAATGACTACCTCATCTACCCCAAACATACAATTATATGAAAGGTCCCTCAGTCGAGCAGTACATTTCTGACATAGATTCAACCAAAAAGACCAGGGAGGTTTTCCAATGCCTCAAAAAAGAATGGCACCTATATATGTATATATATATATATTGGCACCTATATATATATATATATATATATATATATATATATATATATATATACTGTATATATATATAAAATAAAATAAACAGACATTGAATATCCCTTTGAGCATGGTCAAATTCTTAATTACACTTTGAATGGTGTGTCAGTTTATAGGATCAATACAATACACCCAGTCACTTTGAATGGTGTGTCAATACACCCAGTCACTTTGAATGGTGTGTCAATACACCCAGTCACTTTGAATGGTGTGTCAATACACCCAGTCACTTTGAATGGTGTGTCAATACACCCAGTCACTTTGAATGGTGTGTCAATACACCCAGTCACTTTGAATGGTGTGTCAATACACCCAGTCACTTTGAATGGTGTGTCAATACACCCAGTCACTTTGAATGGTGTGTCAATACACCCAGTCACTTTGAATGGTGTGTCAATACACCCAGTCACTTTGAATGGTGTGTCAATACACCCAGTCACTTTGAATGGTGTGTCAATACACCCAGTCACTTTGAATGGTGTGTCAATACACCCAGTCACTTTGAATGGTGTGTCAATACACTCAGTCACTTTGAATGGTGTGTCAATACACCCAGTCACTTTGAATGGTGTGTCAATACACTCAGTCACTTTGAATGGTGTGTCAATACACCCAGTCACTTTGAATGGTGTGTCAATACACCCAGTCACTTTGAATGGTGTGTCAATACACCCAGTCACTTTGAATGGTGTGTCAATACACCCAGTTACTTTGAATGGTGTGTCAATACACCCAGTCACTTTGAATGGTGTGTCAATACACCCAGTCATTAGAAAGATACCGACGTTCTTCCTAACTCAGTTGCCGGAGAGGAAGGAAACCGCTCAGGGATTTAACAATAAGGTCAATAGTGACTTTAAAACAGTCACAGAGTTTTAATGGCTATGATAGGAGAACACTGAGGATGGTTCAATAACATTGTAATTACTCCACAATACTAACCTACATGACAAAATGAAAAGAAGGAAGTCTGTACAGAAGAACAGTACTCCAAAACATTCATCCTGTTTGTAATAAGGCACTAAAGTAATACTGCAAAAAAAATGTGGCAAAGCAATTATCTTGTTGTCTTTAAAACAAAGTGTTATGTTTGAGACAAATCCAATACAACACTTTACTAAGTATCAAACTCCATATTTTCAATTATAGTGGTGGCTTCATAATGTTATGTTTATGTTTGTTATGGTTAAGGACTGTGGACTTTTCCAGGAAAAAAAAAAGTAGAATGACTCTAAGCACAGGCAAAATCGTAGAGGATTATATTTCAGCAGGACAATATACTAAAACACAAGGCCAAATCTGTGGCAATACCTGAAAATGGTTGTCTAGCAATGATCAAACAACCAACATGACAGAGTTTGAAGAATTCTGGGAACAATGGGAAAATGTTGCACAATCTAGTGCAAAACTCTTAGAGACTTACCCAGAAAGACTCACTGCTGTAAACACTGCCAAAGGTCATTCTACAAGTTATTTACTCAAAGGTGTAAATACTTTTTTGAATAAAATATTTCTCTATTTCATTTTCAATACATTTGTGAACAGTTCTAGACCATGTTTTCAATCTGTCATTATGGGGTATTGTGTGTAGATGGGTAAGGACAAAAATGATATTTTTAATCAATTTTGGCTGTAACACAACCAAATGTGTAATAAGTCAAGAGATGCGAATAGTTTCTGAAGGCAGTGTATCAGCTCTAGCTGTAAGCTTTGTGTTCTCTCCACTGAATAACGTGTGAAAGTAGAAACATCTCCACGTGTTGTTGAAAAACCTCCAGAGCATCTCACAATAAATAAGGCCAACATAACAGCAGATGTGTGGAGCGGCCTGGGGAAGCCTCTTTTCCACGACTGTTAACCAACTACTGCCTGCCTCCCTATTTGTCAAGGGGTACGAACACTTTCCGAACGCACTGTAAGTCATGTGTAGAAGTTGAAAGAGAACGCAGCAGCAGCAACAAATTGCAGGAAATTTGTTTTAAACCTGCAAAAGAAAAAATTCAACCCTTTGTTTTATATTGCAGTAAATTACCTGTAAAACTACAACAACAAAAGAACTATCCACCCCATGGCAAAATTAATAGAATTGCATAAAATCAGTTATACAACTATCTTCTCATCGCCCCATGGCAAAATATGTTGAATTACATTAGACGTGCTTAAAAACGGACACGTTTTCTCTGCCCACCATGGCAGAAAGCAGGAAATGAACTCTAAACTCTTTGTTTTATCTCTGCCGTCAGTAAGGGGGGGGACACAAAATGTTTTTAATTTTAGCTTAGGGCCCCCAAAAGGCTAGGAAAAGCCATGGTTGGCTCAGTTCATCTTGCGAAAGCAGCGTTGATGTGTCCAGTTGTTTTCTGAGGGTGTAAACTGGGCAAGGGGGAGTCATGATTCATCCATCGAAGTTGAATTGTGCTTTTGATTAGGGTAGCAAAAAGTCTGGGAACTTTCAATAAATTCCCAGGTTTTCCAGATATCCTGGTTCACAGAATTCTTAAGCCCTGCTTTTGATTGCTGGTTCTGTGTGAATGTTCGGTGGGCTAATTGTACCCAGTGTTACCCACACATCAATCAAGTAGTTGGGTGTTCATTGTTTCAATTAGAGTGTGAGAAGAATTAGAAAATCAGAGATGTTGTTTTAAATGGATGGGTTGTTTGGTTTCCACGGCAGCAGGGAAAATAGGGAGGCCTCAGAACTGCTCATAGGGACTATTAAACACATTGCCATGCAGCAAATTTGAGCTTCACAGTTCATGAAACTCATGAATAACTAAATTAATATCACGTATAATGTTGCCTGCTCAGGCATAATACTGCAGAAACCAGCAGATCCTTCATGTATGGATCTATATAATCTTAACAAGGAGACCAAGCATCCTCACTCTCATTTTCATTGACATTTGAGTCATTTAACAGACACTCTTATCCAGAGCGACTTAGAGTCAGTGCATTCATCTTAAAATAGCTAGGTGGGAGAAGCACATGTCACAGAAATAGTAAGTACAATTTTCCTCAATTAATTAGCTATCAGTAATGCAAGTTAGTTCACAAAAGGCTTTTATTTCATTGAGTATTTTGGGGGGGGGGGTTATTCCACTCCTGGTTATGTTGCTGCTGCTGTGTTCTCTTTCAACTGTTTGTGTTCCAGTAATCTGTATATCTCTTCAACATCATTAGATGAATGCTGTTATCTTTCTGTATTTTTCTAGTTCATAAATCATTGGCTAGTTCAGTCAGTATTGTCAGTTATAGCTTTTAGTTTGGCAGGCCATTTTTCTAATTAGAGTTTTGAAATGTTTTATATGTGCAATCAAACACTTCTGTCTGGGTTTAGCACGTCAAGGACAAGCGAACCTGACCAGGGCACAGTCGGTCAATTTAGACAGGCATTGGCAAGCATCGCTGGTATTGCACAGGGATAAACCAAGCACACATTCAATGGAACGAATGAAACAGGACAAACGGGGTTGGAAGTGGTTGTGGTTCATCGAATGCCTAGCTATTTTCCACAGGGAATTCAACGGTCTACGTGATTAAGCAAGTAGGTAAACGATGTGTGTCAGTTCCCACTTCAGATCTTCAGTGAAAATGTGAATCCTCCAGGTGAGGAACCCAGCTCTCCCTCCTCTGGATCGGATTCCAGACAACTTCCGTATCGTTCTGATTTGATGTGGTACTGCCAGCATCAGCTGTACTTCCTTCCTGGCTCGTCTGCGCTACGATAATATCACCATGTTCAAAAAACAAAAGTAGATTGGAGGTAAATCTTCCTAATCCCACCACTGTTTCTTGTCTCGCCTACACCTCTTTAGAGTTGATATTGACATAACATGTATTTTATTCATCTACAAGTAAGGAATATTTCAGTCTGGTTGTAATATTACAAAATAACAAGAAGTATATCCAATAATGATCCCGAACTGTTTAAGAGGACTAGAACAACTCTTTGACCCCAACCTGGGACTTTGTTTAATAGAACTAGGACAACACTTTGACCCCAACCTGGGACTTTGTTTAATAGAATTAGAACAACACTTTGACCCCAACCTGGGACTTTGTTTAATAGAATTAGAACAACACTTTGACCCCAACCTGGGACTTTGTTTAATAGAACTAGAACAACACTTTGACCCCAACCTGGGACTTTGTTTAATAGAACAACTCTTTGATCCTAACCTGGGACTTTGTTTAATAGGACTAGGACAACTCTTTGTCCCCAACCGGGGACTTTGTTTATTAGGACTAGGACAACTCTTTGTCCCCAACCGGGGACTTTGTTTATTAGGACTAGGACAACTCTTTGTCCCCAAATGGGGACTTTGTTTATTAGGACTAGGACAACTCTTTGTCCCCAACCGGGGACTTTGTTTATTAGGACTAGGACAACTCTTTGTCCCCAACCGGGGACTTTGTTTATTAGGACTAGGACAACACTTTGACCCCAACCTGGGACTTTGTTTAATAGAACTAGAACAACACTTTGACCCCAACCTGGGACTTTGTTTAATAGAACTAGAACAACACTTTGACCCCAACCTGGGACTTTGTTTAATAGAACAACTCTTTGATCCCAACCTGGGACTTTGTTTAATAGGACTAGGACAACTCTTTGTCCCCAACCGGGGACTTTGTTTATTAGGACTAGGACAACTCTTTGTCCCCAACCGGGGACTTTGTTTATTAGGACTAGGACAACTCTTTGTCCCCAAATGGGGACTTTGTTTATTAGGACTAGGACAACTCTTTTTCCCCAACCGGGGACTTTGTTTATTAGGACTAGGACAACTCTTTGTCCCCAACCGGGGACTTTGTTTATTAGGACTAGGACAACTCTTTGTCCCCAACCGGGGACTTTGTTTATTAGGACTAGGACAACTCTTTGTCCCCAACCGGGGACTTTGTTTATTAGGACTAGGACAACTCTTTGTCCCCAACCGGGGACTTTGTTTATTAGGACTAGGACAACTCTTTGTCCCCAACCGGGGACTTTGTTTATTAGGACTAGGACAACACTTTTACCCCAACCCGGGTCTTTTGTCTGGACTAATTTTTCACCAAGTACAATTGAATAACGCATTTGCTTCCCGTGCAGCAATTATTGAATGGTCTGATTTATAGCCATCTGTGACTCTAATGCTTACTGATCTGCATCTGCAACTCATCATAATTCATGTCCTTTTGTGTGGGGCATTTACCACTAAAGGGCATTGTTTGTTAGTCATTTTTGATCCTGGATTAGGGTTAGAGTTAGGGTTAGGGAACATTGTATAAGGTCACCGTTGTTAATGATTGGCTTGGTATTTGCGAATACACATCTTTCAAATGCCTTGGTTTGGACTGGGTTATCAATTACCTACCCAGGCTTTCCACTTTTGGAATGACTCAGTACAAGTTTGGTCGCTCAGGGGAGTCCTGTGAATGTCCACAGTGTGAACTTGCGGTCGACAGATGGAACACAGAGAATAAATGTAATAATTTGAGGTTGGTTCAGTACATAGCTTTTTCTTTTAAAATATTGTTTGGTTAATCATGTGGGACTCCATCATTTGTATGTTTTAAGTAAATTACTTTTGGAAGCTTTTATATGCTGAAGATTAAAAAAATAATTTGGTGCATATTTTCCTCATCTTCCATCCAAGTTCACTTTATTTGTATAATATATTACACTTGGTCTTTCTTGAATAAGTTTCTCCATTTTGTTTTTCTTCTAACTTACTCTGAGCCTCTATGGTACAGTTTGTATTGCTATTGGACTGTGCTGTTAGTCCCACTATTTCCTTTGTTAATATGAACTATTTAAACTTAAATTGCTTTTGTTAATGAGTATTGAAAGCCACATTTAAAAGTGTCCCATACAATAGGGGGATCTGCTGTAGCTATATTATGTCGGAAAAAGTCCGTTAGAAATTCTAGGTTAAAAACAAGTCGTCATCCAAAATACTTTTAATACATTTCCAATCACCTCGCCTACATGGAAATTCTGTATATATGCCAATTATTTTGATTGTCCGACCGCATTCTGTCCCCTATCAACAGTTTTTTAACTTTTCGTGCCAGCGAGAAAGTAGTCAAGACGACTAGCTTGATTGAGCCTCCGCCATGTATATATCCAGTGGCTGTTCTAGCTTGCAAGGCTCCCTGGGCACCCCCCCCCCTTCAGCCCCCCCCAACAACAAAAAAGCACCTTTCTGCAAGAACTGTCATTTTTATTCAGACATTTGGAACAATATAAATAATCGTAACATTTAAAACTATACAAGTATATATACAAAATAAGACTCATACATTTACAAAATAAATGATTAGAACAAATATAAACAAATTGTAGAATAGAAATACAAATAAAAAATATAATTAAATTATTACCCTATTGCTGAACAAAAATCACACGTATAAAACTACATTTCACTAATCATATATCACACAAATAGAATAACGGACGTATAAAGGGAACCTGATTATTACACACAAACTAAACTGCACAACAAACTGCACAACAACTAACCCACTGGGAATGTGATGAAATAAATCAAATCTGAAATAAATCGTTCTCTCTTCTATTATTCTGACATTTCACATTCTTAAACACAAAGTGGTGATCCTAACTGACCTAAGACAGGGAGTTTTTACTAGGATTTAAATGTCAGAAACTGTGAAACTGAGTTTAAATGTATTTGTCTAATGTGTATGTAAACTTCCGACTTCAACTGTACATAAACTTTTTTTTTGTGCCAGCGCCCCATGTCACCTATGCCTAAATCCACCACTGTTCACTAGGTCAGGATATTATAACCTCAATATATCCACCAGATCCAAAAGACCTATGATATTTGTGATTTGAGGGTGATATTTTGCAGTGTGATTTCTTCTAAGTGCACGAGGATGATATTTTGCAGTGTGATTTCTTTAAGTGCATGAGGGTGATATTTTGCAGTGTGATTTCTTTAAGTGCACGAGGGTGATATTTTGCAGTGTGATTTCTTCTAAGTGCACGAGGGTGATATTTTGCAGTGTGATTTCTTTAAGTGCATGAGGGTGATATTTTGCAGTGTGATTTCTTTAAGTGCATGAGGGTGATATTTTGCAGTGTGAGTTCTTTAAGTGCATGAGGATGATATTTTGCAGTGTGATTTCTTTAAGTGCACGACGGTGATATTTTGCAGTGTGATTTCTTTAAGTGCATGAGGATGATATTTTGCAGTGTGATTTCTTTAAGTGCATGAGGATGATATTTTGCAGTGTGATTTCTTTAAGTGCATGAGGATGATATTATGCAGTGTGATTTATTTAAGTGCAAGAGGATGATATTTTGCAGTGTGATTTCTTTAAGTGCATGAGGATGATATTTTGCAGTGTGATCTCTTTAAGTGCACTAGGGTGAAAT